>NC_060281.1:94139143-94209239 GCF_021613505.1 Equus quagga | reverse complement strand
AAAACATTCATCCGCCCCGGCCCGCGCCGTGAGTTCCCCTCCAGTCCGCGCCGCCGCCCTGCCCCGCGCACCGCGGCCCCGCTGCCCAGCCGCCCGGCGGAGCGGAGCGCGCCCAGCCCTGTCCCGCGGCCGGGCCGGGCCGGGCCGGAGCGGCGACGCCTGGATGCGGACCCGGCCGCGGGGAGACGGGCGCCGGCCCCGACGCGACTTTCGGTCCCCGACGCGCCCCACCCGACCCCTAAGATGAAGAGGGCGTCCGCCGGAGGTGAGTGCCGGGCGGCGGGGGCGGGCAGGGGCGGCAGTCCCCGAGCTGCAGGGCGCGTCCGGGGCTGGGGCGAGCAGGCACAAGGGTCGCCGGGTTCCGTGAGGGCCACCGCAGTGCCCCGCTGGCTAGGGCCGCGGGCGCCCGGGCCCCGGGAGGGCGGAGCCCGCGGCAGCAGGAAAAGTTGCCGCTTCCCGGGAAAGTTGGCGGCGGCAGGGCCGGGGGCGGCGGGTCGGCGTAGCCCCCGACGCTCGTCCGGCTTTGGGGTGAGGGCTGCCGGTGGGAAGGGCGGGGTCCGGCTTCGGAGCGCCCTGACCGCGAAGGGGTTAATGATCAGGCTTGCAGAAACGTGGGTACCGAGCAGGTGTCGGGGTATCGGGCCGCCTCCACCTTGCCCGGCGGACTCGGCTCAGGACCTCTCATTTCGCTGGGGTCAAGCCGCAGCGGCATGAATGGGGGCGTTGGCAACAGTAGAGGGCGTGGGGGTCGGGGCTGGCCAGGAGGAGGCAGCGAAGCACCCACCATCCGCAGCCTGAGGGCCCCTGCGGGGCCGCGCGAGGGGGCAGAGGTAGTGGGGCTCGGAATACCCCCTCCCTGGCAGCCTTTGTGGGACCCCTCCCTCGACCTGCTGCGAGGTCCTGCCAGTGGGGGCTGGGGGGTGACCTCCTGTGGGAGAGTTGGGCATGCCCTGCCTAGAGAGTGGTCCCCAGGTGCCACTTGGCTGCTCTGCTGATACCCAGGGTGCCGCAGGCTGCACACACGTTTCCTTGCACGTGCACGTCTACAAGGGCTGCATGCTTGCACACCGCATGTGCACACGCATGCCAGGTTGTCCCAGTGTGCACTCGCACACACACTCAGGGTACACATCTGTGTCCTCACCCCCGCTTGCACGCCCACGGCCACACACACATGCACATAGCATGCCTGCTGTGGTCTCCATGCTTGGCACATGCCAGGGCCCCTCAGCAGGACCCCGCCTGTGCCTCCATGCACACGTGAGGAGGGGGAGGCTCTGAGCCACCGGCGCTCACAGCGAGAGGGACCAGAAACCAGCTACCGGAGCCTGGCCCCACCTCTGTCCACCTGCCCTCATGTGCTGGGTGTTTCCCCTGTGCAGCCCCTTGGGCCTGTGTGTATGTGTGTGTGTGTAACTTGGTGTGCATCCGCACGTGTGAGTCTCTGCTCGTGTGACCGTGTGTGCCTATGGACACGTCGGCATGTGTTTCTTTGTTTCCAGGTGTGGGTGCCCCGGTGTACCCAGGTGGGTTCTCTTTGGGTTCTGCCTGACTCTGGAGCAGAGGCCCTGGGAGTGTGTGTTGGGGGCTAGTTCAGTGCGTCCAGTACAGGGTGTGAGGCAAAAGGGTTCCTGGCCGCTCCTCCTCACTTCCCATGCTGGGGCAGCGGTGGCCAGTGGGGGCTGGGTCCCTCTGGGCAGGGAAGGCCCTTTCCAAACCTCGAGGTCAACACCGTGACAAACAGTCCAGACTCCCCCGTGTGCTCAGCAGCCGCTGCCACTGGGCCCGGTGGGGATGTGTGGGCACTCTGCAGCTGCCCCAGGAGGGCCCTGCCCCCGCTGCTGTGGGTTCTCCATGGTGGGAGCCTTCTTGGTAAGGGGTTCCATGCTGTGTCACTTGCCTCGGGTGCTGTGTGGGGCACTGGGGTAAGGGCGTTGGTGACCCACTCTCTCTGTGGGGAGGCCCCTGACCCAGGCCAGGGCTCAGAGAGGCCAGCCACACCGCCTGCTCCCCCAGCTGCCATCAGTCTCCTTGTCTATAGAATGGAGACAAGTGGGCCATCCTTATAGAATGTGTGTGAGGTGGGGACAGAGAGGGGGCTGGAAGGTGGGCCCCATGACAGAGCAGTCAGTGGGGCTGGCCACTCCCCTTTCCTAAGCCTCCGTCTTTCCATCTGTAAAGTGGGTGCTGTTCCCACTGCTGCTCCAGCTGAGGTAAGGGAGAGCTAGCTCCCATGCAAGGGACAGACCCAGGCGGTGGTTAGCACCCAGACCCTGGCTGCAGGGTGTGGGATGGCAGGACAAGAACGGCCTGGATTTGCGTCCTGGCTCAGCCGCCCGTCTGTGTGTGACCTTGGGTGTAACAGCTCACTTCTCTATGCCTCAGTCTCCTCACCTGTGACGCGGACCAGTAATCAGGCCTCCCTCCCTCAAGGCTGAGGGTCTCGTGAGGTCTGACCCAAGTGCTTCTGCCTTCAAAATACTCCAGACCCCACCCCAGCCCTGTCAGCGCTTCCCATGCAGGCAGATCCTCCTGGAGCCCTGGCACTGCTAGCCGGACCCCTCCCTCCTGCCCATCTGCACATGGGGAAATGAAGGCCCATGGAGGCCAAAGGCGGGTTAGAGTGAGGGGCCGGGCAGGCGGAGGTGGGAGGGAGAGAGGGCCCGAAGGAGGTGGGAGGTGGCCAAGCGGGGTGGCCTCTGTGCTCTGCCCTCACCAGCCGGGAGACGGCAGAGCCCCTGAGCCTCTCTCGCCCTCTGTGAAGATTAACGGCCTGCCAGGGGTCCTTCTGTCGGGACTGGCCCTCTCCTTGTGGTCGTGGATGAGAGGGAAGGGACAGGGCTGAGGAAGATGGGTCTGAACAAGCAAGAGGAGTTGCTGTGGAGGTCTCTAGAAGACCCTGACCACAGGGTGAGCCGGGGCTCTGGAAGGCGAGGGGCAAAGTCCTGCTGTCCTGGCAGGCTGAGAGCTGCCCCAGGCCCTTGGCGGGGCCCAGGTTTGTTTGCTGTGGTTTGTTTCAAGTAACAGACCATGAGGAGCTGGGCGTGTGTGGCTGAGCCTCCCGGACACTCTCGCGACCCTGGACACCTCCTTCCTCTGCTGCCCGCAGGTTAGGGGACCCGTGCTCACCCATAGCCAGCGCAGCCCCTGCCGGGCCTGAGTCCATGGTCTTGTGGCATGGACGCCTGCGGCAGGCGGTGCAGCACCAGGAGGGGCCGGCCGGTGCGGGAGAGGGAGCCCACCCCCCAGGGCCGCCTTTCCTGCTCTCCCGGGCCTGCAGCCAGGAAATCTCAACGGAGTCTCAGCCTGTGCATCCAGAAGGGTCAGGAGAACAGAGCGTGAGCAAGGAGTTCCTCAGTGAATGAGTGAAGCGAATTGAGTGAGAGAACGAGTGTGTGAGGGAATAAGTGTGTCGGTGACTGGGAAGGAGGGAGACTGTGAGTGAATGTGCGAGTGTGTGAGTGACCCCTCCACCCCCAGACATCATCGTGGGGGTCCCGAGGGCTCCTGGCTCTAAGCTGTGCCTGGTCAATGAAGTTCATGCCTCCCGCCCCCAGCCTGGTGGGCCATGACCTTTGACCCTCTGTGGCCACTGAGCCTGGGCCTCAAGGTCCATAGGAACTGGCCTGGCCACCCCCAACCCCACCCTGCAGCCGTGCCGCAGTGCCAGGGCTGGCCCCCCACATGCCCAATCAAGGCCCAGCCTCTGCAGCCCTCAGCATCCCCTACCCAGTCGCCTGGCCACTCCGACTCCCTCCAGCAGCCCGATCCTAGCCTGCATTTGCTCCTGACAACCCGTTCACTCAGAGACCCATTCATTCACTCACTCACTCAGTCACTTATTCCCAGCCTGTTGGACCCTGTCCTCAGCCAGACAAATAAAGGGATGTGAACTGTGACCTCCTGAGTAAGTAGGACTAAATGCTTTAAATGACAGGAGGTCACAGAACCACACGTGGAAGCCTAGCCAGAAGGGTGCGCCATCCACACCCCTGCGTCTCCCTGCATCGTTACTGGAGCGCGTGGGCCCAGCTGGGTCCGCCACACCGGGAGCTTTGTGCTGCAGTTTCTTCTTTTGTCACTGTATTTTAAACATTTTGCACGTCGCGAACTATTCTTGTGCATCATAGATTCACTGGTGAGTGTGGAAGCACTTCCTGAGGGTGAGCCATAGTTTATTTATCCAAACCCACCTTGGCCTCTCACACTGCCCAGCAGTTGTGTAGCTGGACTCTGGGAGATGCACAGGCCCCCACGTGTCCTCCGTGGAGGCCCTGCCAGGTCCCCTGGGGATGTGGCCACATGCCCCCTCCCAACATTTTGGGGCTGAGCTTGAGAGCTTCTCTGTCCCTGGTCCCCGAGGTCGAATTTCTCACTGGTCCGAGTGGAACCGGCTCTGGGAATAGCCACTCGTGCAGCCGGCGCTGCAGGTCACCTCCTTCCTGCCCCTTCTCACAGCTTCTGCCCTCGCCCTCCACATCCTGACAGTCCTGTCCCCGGGGGCGGGCCTCCATGCCCTGTTGGGAGAGGGTGGAGGATGGGCGATGCAGCCCCCCCCAGGACAGGGCAGCCAGGCCCAGGAGCCAAGCGAAAGGACGGGGCTGTGGGCAGGCCTCCCAGAGGGCAGAGACCAGGGTCCCCAGTCGGCCCAGGGGGCCTAGCAGGAGGTGAGCGCCACTCAGGCCCCTGGCGCGTGGCGTGGCCGACAGTGAGGCGGAGCCCGGTACGGGGCCTGGAGTGTGGGCAGCCCCAGCGCTGGTCAGCACCAAGTCTCTGGCTGGCCGTCCTGCTCACGCCCGGTGGAGTTGGAGCCCCACGGAGTGGCTGTGGGACTGAACGAGGGCTCCGTGGTCGGGCGTGTGGAACCGGCTGGGGAGTGGTGCTGACGGAGCTCCTTGCCAGCAGGCAGCCCGGCCTCTGGTTTGCGGGCAAGTGGCAGGGCCTCCCTGACACACTCCTCCGTGATGCGCCTCAGGGCCAGGTGTTCCCAGGAACACATTTTGGGTAACAGCGGCTGAGGTCCCTCAGAGGGCCTGGGAGGTGGACCTTTGGGCCCCCAGCAAGGGCCCCAGGGATGGGTGGCCCATCCCACACAGGCTCTGCGGGCACGGCCCTGGATGGGTGGTGGGACCGTGGTTCTCCTGGCAGTGGGAGGCAATGTGCAAATGTAACCTTTGGGTTTATGACTCTATTTCTTTGCAGCAAATGTCACGGGAAATGTCAGGCTGAGCTTGAAGCTGGGTGAGGGGCCTATTGAGGAAGGGAGTGGAGTGCCGAGGGCTCAGGCCAGGGCAGAGCTCCAGGCCCTTCACCTCCTCCTGGGAGCCCTCTTGGATTGCCCTTCTCTTGCCTGGGCCCAGCACCATGTCCTCGGTCTGTCCCAGCCTCATGACCTTGTTGAGATGTTGCCTTTATTCGCCTCCTGCCAGAGTCCAGATGGGGCGGGCTCCGGGACCTGCCAGAAGTCCCCGCCCCACCCCCCCCAACCGAGTCTGGGCAGCCATCGGATCAGCCTGTGCGCACCAGCTTGCAGTGTGACCTTGGGCAGCACCACCCGTTTCTAGTCACCAGAAGCCTCATCCGTGATCCGTGGCTGTTGACCAGAGGTGGTGTTCCTTGCTCAGTGCCTCTGTGGGTGGGAAAGTGCTCCAAGTCTGAGGCATGTGGGGTGCTGGGCTCTGAGGGAGTGGGTGGGGATGGCATGCAGGGCCAGTGAGGGTAGGTCACTGGCTCATGGCATCATGTGGCAGCTCCAGCCACATAGTAGGTGCTCAGTAAAGAGCAAGGGGCAGTGAGTGGGCGTGGAAGGCGGGGGAGGTCTCAAGGCCAGCTGGGAACCCGCAGCCCCCAGATTTGTTTGCCTCCCTGCGCACCCTGAGTTCTGCCCAGGTCCTCAGTCCCAGTGGTTGATTAGCGAACGTTTATTGCCTCCCTGCTGTGTGCCAGCCATGGCTGGTGGGGGGACGACAGTCTCAGGCCCCTGGGCTGCCCCACTCCCAGCAGGCCCTCCTGCTCCACTCCACTGGCTATCCCAGGTCCCCCAGATTCAGCCTGTCCAGTGGTGATCACCTCTATACCACCTGCTCCTCTAGCCCCCACATCCCGGCTCAAGGCTCAGAGACCTGGCTGCCTCCCTCTACCTGTCCCCAAAGGCAAGTCCAGTGTCAAACGTGACCTGCTTCCTGTCCATCCCCTTTGATCCCTCACCAAGGGCCTGCCTCCAACCGGCCCCTCCCAGGCCGCCTGCCATGAACTCCACAGCTCCCTGCCTGCCTCCTGGTCCTCCGTTCGGGCAGTGAGACGCTCTCCTAAAGCGTGCTGCCAGCCAGGCCCCTCTGCCTAAACTCTCCCACATCTACCCTCGGGCGAGGCCCCTTTGTGTCCTGGCCCTGGGCCAGGGGGCCTCATTTGGGAACTTTCTCTTCCACCCCTGCTGGGGGAGGCCATGGCTCCCTGGTCCCAGAACCTAGCAGGTACTGCACCTGCCTCTCCATCTCCATGACTCCGTGTCCAGCCCAGGCCTGGGGCCAGGGTACAGGGAGCCGTGAACAGTGGGGTGGCCCGACAGACAGTGCCCTGAGTCAGCTCCCAGGAGACACAGCAGCTGGAAGCCCTGCCCTTGGGGATGGCCACTGGCCGCCAGGTGCAGGCCAGTCATCTGGGTGGCTGCAAGAGGGCAGCCCTACCCCGGCTGATGAGCAAAGGCGCGGGTCTAGAGAGAGACCAGAGGGGCCGGCCTGTGGGGGGTGTCCTCCAGGCAAGGGTGGGGCAGACGCTGCCTGGCACTGGGAGCCCCTAGGCTTTAGCCCAGAGCCAGCTGTGGCCTGGGGGGATCGTTCCTATCTGAGCCTCCATGTCACATGGGATGTTGTAAAGGAGGAGTCGGTGGTGAATGCTGCCCACAGGGCCCAGCCCTTCATGGGACCTTGACCGTCCCAGCTCCTGGGGCCCCTTCCCATTCAGGGGGGACCCTCCTGCCCTGGCTCCTGGAACTGGCTGCGGAAATAGAGGCTGGTGATGGGGCTCCCAGGGCCCTCAGTGGGCAGTGGGGCCCCCACAGATTCCCAGTCCTTCCCAGCTGCCCTTCCCTGAGGGGTCCATGGTGGAGCTCAGGCAGGTGGTGGGGAAGAGGGTGGGCCACAGTGCCCTTGGGAGCAGGTGCCCCTGCTGAGCTGCGGGAGCACAGAGAAGAAGCCCTGCCTGGCCGGCACCTCCTCCATGGGACCTTCTGCAATGAGGGTCCAGGCAGGGCCAGCGGCTGGGGAGTCTGGAGGGGGCCCTTGTGGGGGTCTCCACGTCTCTGCGAGGAGCCCAAGGCCCAGCAGGGGCCCGGGGCGGGTGGGTGTTGAGCTGACCCGGAAGGAAGTGGACGCCCACCTCACCACTTGGAGGCTCCACGCGCCATCCACTTTGCACCAGCCTGCGGTGTGGTGGGGCCCTCCTTGGGCAGGGCGGGGTCCAGGCAGGAGCAGGTGGGCCACCTGGCCCCTGAGTGTGGCCTCCAGCTCAGAAGAACCTCCCTTCCCCAAAGAAGTGGCTAGAAGCAGAATTCCAGAAAAAGACCAGACCTGGACTGCCACCAGGACACTCTGGGCGCCACGTTACAGCGGCCTCAGGAAGGCTGGGGGCCCAAGGTCACACAGGACGCTCCACCCCAGCTCTCCCTCCTGCCTCCATCACGCACCCGGCCAGGAACCTGGGAGCGGCCCAGTGTTGCCTGCCCCCACCCCCCGAGCCCTGCCGAGGTCCCTCCCATGTGCTCTCCACTGTCCACTTCCCTCTGCCTATGCTGCTTGAGCCCCTTGCTCTCGCAGGATGCAGCCAGCCCCCTCTCTCCTCCTCAGAGAGCACAGACCTCACCAGTCACACCCCTGCCCAGCCACCCCCTGGCTCTCTTAGGTCTCTTTGACGGGGGTCCAAGATCCCCAGGGCCATCTGAGAAAGCAGCAGGCCTGTCACTGTCCCCCACCCAGCACATGAGTGGCCTTCCCCACATGACAGGGGCTGATGGGGGACTAGGGGGGTCCTGGGGCTGTGGTTCCTGAGTGTCCCCTGGGGAGGCCCTCCCTACCCTTTCTGGGGTTAGGTAGCTAGGCCCCAAGGTGCACCTCCAGGATGGGGGTTGGAGGCAGCCCTGGACAGCTCCCCAAGGGCCACTGGCTTTTCTCTCCATTCTCTCGGCAAATGCTTTCTAGCATTATTTCCAGGCCATCCCTGAGCTGGGCAGCAGGGATCCCTAGGTTCCTGTGACACATTCTGCCTTCAAGGCCCCCCACGTCCCAGGTAGACACCACAAAGCCCATGAGGTGCTGGGAGGGAGCAGTACTGGTTGGGTGCCAGCGGGGTGGTGAGGCTCCTGAGGCCTGAGTGCCCCCACTGGGTCCCCACCCAGGCCACACCGGCCTTTGTTCTTAAAGAGGTGCAGGAGCTGCTGGCCGAGGGGGAGGGGGCTCTTGGCTGGAGCAGAAGCTCGGAGACTCTGGGACAGCCCACTGCATGGGGGGGTGGCTGGGGCCATTGGGATGGTCCCAGGCCTGCTTTGGGCAGGGGGGAGGGAGATGGGGGTCAGATGAGGAACTCGTAGGGTCAAGCGGGGAAGAGAGAGAGGGCTGGGGGTCTCAGGCTGGAGGACAGGGTGGAGGCCATGGAGTGGACAGCCGCACGCCCCCCTGCCTAGCCCCAGTGGGAGGCCAGCTTGCCACTCTTTGTGCTCCCAGCCATGTGACACGTGGCCCCTGCACACCGGCCGTGTCCAGGCTGTCTTTCATCTCCCTGCCTCAGCCCCAATTTATGTCAGGTAGAGGCTGACATGGGGACAGGTGTGACAAGTGTCTGGCTTCCTGTTCAAAAATTGGCAAAAGAAAAACTCTCCCCATAAAGATATTCCATCTACATACCTCCTGGATGTCACCGAGAGGACCCGTCACGGCCGAGACAGATGGTGGCCCTAATGGACTCCATTCTTCACCTGCTGCTGGGGTCGGGGCCTGGCCCCCGGGTGGCCCAAGGCAGGCGGGTGGGGCAAGGGGATGGATGGATGTGTCAGTGCCCCTGCGAAGCCCTCCCCGACGCCGTGGCTGCCTGTCCCCCCCCCCCCCCGACATGACAGGAAGCGTGATATGAGCATGACTGTCCTCATCAGTGACAAGGGGCAATGGGAGAGGGGGCAGTATGCTCCTCGGGCGGGCGGTGGGAGGTAGTTGGGGAGGGAGGGGCTGCAGGCCTTCACGCACCAGCCCCTGTGGCTCATTTCCTGCCGGGCGGCTCGCAGGTGGCCGCCTTCTCGCTGTGTCCTCACGTGGGGAGAATGAAAACAATCAGTGTGTTCACTCTCCCGACGTTGCCCTGAGGCCCAGGCGAGGTCAAGACCCGCCCAGCATGTCATTCACACAGGACCCTTTGGGCCTAGGGGATGCCCCATGGTGGGAGCCGCTGGCCGTGACCCTGGCCAAGCTCCACAGGCTCTGCCTGAGAACCTGCTCCCTCAGTGGCCCCATCAGGGCTAAGTTCTGTGTGGGTCTGAGGATGGACACCCCAGCAAGGCTGTGGTGTTGGAGGGGGACCAGTTGGGAAGGGTCCAGCCTCCACAGGGTGGTGTGGTGGGGCTCTGGGAGAAGAGTCCTTCCAAGGGGGTGTGTCTGCGAAGAGGGCGGGCAGTCCAGGGGGGGTGCTGTCTGAGCAAAGGCTCATGGGGGCCACATGACCCAGCGCAGGTGCTGGGGTCAGCGTCTGGGACCAGCCCGGTCAGGTCCCAGCATGTACTTTCTGGCTGTGATGAGATCTCTCCTCTGTCTAATGGAGGCGGTGGTCCCTACTGGGAGCAATGTGAGGCACTTCTGGGATGCTCCTGAAGGGCGAGTGGCCAGGCACTTCCCGTGCACCCACTGTGTACAGCCCTGTGGCAGCCGTGTGGCCTCTCCACACCCTGTGAGGGGTCTCAGTGTCTTCATTTTCCAGGTGAGGGAATGGTCCCAAGAGGTTGGGAGACCTGCCTGACGCCCACCAAGGCAGAGCCAGCGCCCGAGGCCCTGGCCCTCTCCCGTTCCCTGCGGGCCTGAGCAGGTGGGCAGGGGCCCCACAACACGGGGCTCTTGGCAGCCCTCCCGTTGCCCATGGACAGCCTCCCCAACCCTCCCTGGAGCAGAGCCGCCCGTCCAGTCGGCACACGAGACCAGACAGAACAGACTCAAACACTTCTGATTTCACCAGTTCGTGTGCATAGAGAATCTGGAAAAATAGACCAGAGTTTTAGGAAAGAAGTTGCCTCAGTCAGCTCAGGCTGGGTGGCCTCACCAGCAGACGTGGGCCTCTCCCCGTCCTGGGCTGGGCTCTGGGCTCTGGGCTCTGGGCTCTGGGCTCAGGTGCCGGCGGGTTCAGCTTCTGGTGAGAGCCTCTTCCTGGCTCACAGGCGGCCCCTTCTCGCCACTTCACCACGTGGAAAGAACAGAAACGAGCTCTCTGGAATCTTCTTAGAACCGCACCAGTCCCATCGTGGCCACCCCCATGACCTTGTCTAAACCAGCCACCTCCCGAGGCCCCACGTCCAACACCATCACACCGGGGGTTAGGGCTCCACACGTGAACGTGGGGGGGGACGTCCCCCACAGGGATGCTGTGCCCTGTGGGCGCTCCTGGGCCTGGACACCCTCGGGAAGGCCATCTCCATAGCCTCGCAGAGCCTGCAGCCTCCCCTTAGTGAGGAACGTGTCTTGCGTTCACGTGACAGACGTTTATGGAGCACCTACTGTGTGCCGGTCACCGGCCTGGCCTTGGGGGAGGCCCCCAGCTGCCCGCCCGAGGGTAGGGTTTTAAGGACACATTAGCCAGAGGAGGTGCTGAGGCCTGGGCCGTGGGCTCTGCCAGGAGCTGGCTGGGCCCACAAGGCTGGGAGCACGCGCTGAAGGCCCCTCGTTCCCAAGCACCTGCTTCCTCCTCTGCACGGGGCTGCCCTGGCCCCCAGGGGCCACCAAGGCTGCAGGGCCAATGTGAGGGGGGTCTTCGGGGGTGCACTCCTGCTCTCCTTTGCTCAGCAGTTATTGAGCATCTACTGTGTGCAGCCCCTCACACAGGCAGGCTGAGGCCCCGGCATCAGGCGCCTGCCAGGGGCACTGGGTCGGGGACCAGCTCTGTCTGACTCAGGCCTGGGCTCCTGCTGGGGACCCTCCATGTTGGGCTGGGGGAGGAGGGAAGAGGGGTGGGGGTGGGGGCGTTGTGAAATCATTAGGAACGTCTTGAGGCAAAAGGCAAATGCTTGTTCAGGCTTGAGAAAGCTGAGCCATGGTCAGCCTGGGCAGGGAGGCAGGGGACACTGGCCGGCGCTGGTTACATCCTCTGTGGGGCAGAAGGTCACGTTGTCCAGGTCCTCAGGGTTACATGGGCGCGTGAGTGGAATGTGGCCTGCAGAAAGCCCCCTGGCCCCTGGCGGCCTGCCACGGCCCCAGTGCCTGGGGTGGTACCCACAAGGTCTTGGGCTTTCAAGGGCTGCTCCCCCAACCTGACCCTTCCTCTGCCTGGGGCAGGGGCATCTGTGCCCTGGGTCTGATGGGTTGGGGGGCCGGGACTTTTTCCAAGCTTCCAGCAGGTGTTGGGGGTGGGGAGAGGCAGTGCTGCAGCCTCAGCTCTGACCCCTCACCCGTCGGGGGACAGGGCTGAGGAAATGAGGCCAGTCTCCCTGGCTCCCGCCCCCAGGGCAGCCCACCCCCCTCCGCATGCCAGGAGTGCCTGGCGCATCAGCCTCAGGAAGAAGCCGAAATACACTGACCTGCTTTTCCAGGAGGCAGCGGCGCCTGGTCCTCCCACCCTCACTGGTGAGAAGCCGCCAACAATTTCCATCCCAAATTGATTTCAAATAAGAAAGAGTCATCACACAATTATATAGGAATAATTTATCACTCGTTAATAAAAGAGCAATTACTTATTCTCGTCGCCCCTGCCTGCATGCCCCATGTCTGGTTGCAGAGCCGGGACTGGGGCCCTTGCAGAGGCCAGGGGAGCCTGTCTGTGCTCAGCTGAGGCCAGGCGAGCCCTCCCCAGGGCCATAGACCCCTGTTTTCGAGGCCCCATGTGCAGGTGGCCCCCTGCCGGGTTTATCCGCTGGGCCCTCGCTCCCAGGGGTCCTCAGGCTGGTGTAGGGGGCTTGGATCTGTGAACGGGAAGCAGGGTGGGGATGAGGAGGGGCTGGGTGGGGCCTCATCCAGGTGAGGGGCTATGGAAGATCTGAGCACGTAGCTGGATCTTCGGTCCAGGAGCTGTCCCTTCAAGTGTCTGGGCTGCAGTGGCCTTCGGAGCCAAAAGCCCAGAGTGTTGCTGGAGATCAGGGGTGACCGCGGCCACCCTCAGCTGAGCAGGGTGCTGGAAGGCCTCGTTCGAGGCCACAGAGAATGCCTCTCGGCAGCACAGTCCCACTTCCTCCTCCTGTCTTAGAGATGCCCACTTCTAACCCATGTTCGTCCCCACCTTCTGGCAGATACACTTTATTTTCTCATTATTTCTCTCTATTTTTGAGATTTCAGTGACAGATATGCAGTAGTTTTTCAAAGATAACATTGCGGTCAACCATATCTTGCTCAAAGTTAAAACCTGCACCCACCCTTGGAGGCTGGTCTGGAGAACTGGCTTGTTCTGCCCCCGGCCCCCATCCTCCTTGAGGCAGCTGCCATTGCCCTGCTCCCTGTTTTCCAAGCAGTTACCTTCACATTTCTGTGGTTCTGACGCCAGGCCCCTCTTCCCCAGCACACTCCCCAGCGTGCTGACTCGCTCCGGTCGGGTAAATCCGCAACCAGTGTTTCCCAACCCAGGTCACTTCAGTGCTCTTCACCCGCTGCCGAGGCTCTGGGGAGGGGACTGTGGTGACCTTTCTGCTCTCGTGTGGCCTTTGGTTTTTCCTAGAGTTTGCATTTGACTTTGTCTTTTCCCTCTTGCCCCATCCACCACCCTCCTGTGCTTGCTCCTCTCTGCCTCTGCGTTCTGCTGGGTCTCTCATCTTCCTGGCGGAGGCCTCCTCCCCAGGCCTTTGTCCTGCTGTCCCCGCCTGGGCTGAGTGTGCTGTGGCCCTTTCACAGCCACCCGGGACTTCTTTCCATCACCAGTGCTTGCTGGGTCTCATGTTTTCCTCCTTTTGGGTTGATGTCCTTGTTTCAGCTGGAGCACATCCCCAGCTGGCTCTCTGAGGAAGGCACCGTGAAGAACTGATCTGTGAGTCCTCTTCTCTGAGCATCTATTCAAGCTGGATTAACCCAGTCCAAAATTCCATGCTGAGAAGTGTTTCTCCTTGGAGTTTTGAAGCCATTGCAGTTCTGTTGTCTTCTGGCGGCCAGTGTGCTGTGGAGTCTGCCACCGCGTTGCTTTTTCCCCCGGAAGTCCAGGCCTTTCTTGGCCCCCGAGGCCCAAAGCCGAACTGGGAGCGTCGTCTGCCCTGGGGGCTGTCGCCCAGTGGGGGACCAGCTCTTCGGCTCTGGGAGCTTGTCCAGTATTATTTCTTTGATCACTTTTTTCTCATCTGTTTTCTCCTTCTGGAACTCCCGTGAGGCAGGCGTTGGGCTGTATGTCTCCTGAATCTCATCACTTTTTCTCTTCCTCTTTTTGTTTTTCTTTCTGGAAGACTTCCTTGACCTTGTTTTCCAACCCTTCCATTGATTTTTTGTAATTTTAGCAGTTCTATTTTTCACTTCCAGGCACTCTTCTCGTTTTCTGATGGCTCCTTGTTCATAGCGCCCTGTTCTTGTTGCAAATCCTCTTCTCTCCCTACGAGGACACTGATTGGATTTTGTCCTAATTTTGACTTCCTTCTCTGCACTGTCCCCTCCTCCTCCAGAGGCACATTCTCTCTTGCCTGCATTGGCGCGTTTGCGGATGCTTGCTTTTCTGGTCCCATTCACGAAGGAAGCACTCAAGGTGCTCAGATGCTCTGTTGAGAGAGGGGCTTGTCGACTGGCAGGTTCTGAGTGATCAGGCAGGAGCCACATGGGCGCCCCTGGAGGCAAGTGGTGGGGACCCTTTCTGTGGGTGTTTCTCCCAGGGAGCGGCTGCCTCGTCTTGCTCTCCACCCCACTCAGTGTGCCCTCCATCACCATCGTCTTGGGTCTCAAGAATGGGGGAGAATCTGCCTCCAGCGTGGGTGGGTGGGTGGGAGGGGGCCGCTGAGTGTGCCAGTGCTGCTGATGGGGATGGGGCGGGCAGCTCAGGAGGTGGGCCAGCTGTGCGGGCTCAGGCCTGTCTCGGACCTCCTCTTTCCGCAGGGCTGAGCTTGGCAGGTGGGCAGGTGGCTCTAGGTGCACTTGCAGTGAGGTCTGCCCTCCTCCAGCCCAGACACAGCCTCTCCTGGACAAAGCAGGGCTGTCAGGCCAGGTGGCAGTGGCCTCAAGATCGCTGGAAGCAGAGCAATCGGCGTGGCTCCGGGATGCCACCCCTGAGCAGTGGGCCCCCCCTCCCTGGGCTCCTCACCTGAAATGGGGTTGACCAAGGTCAGACGGGCAGAGGCCCCACTCCGGCCCCTGGGGAGGCAGGACGCAGGCCACAGAGCCAGCACCTGGGAGGGGCGCTCCGTGGGGTTTCCAGGCTGGAGGCGGGTGTCGGCTTATTGTCTTCATGTCACTGGTGTGGAGACTGACTCTGAGAGGGCCAGCAGCTTCCTCAGCCACTTGATGAGGGAGTGCAGAGCCCATATCTGAGCCCAGGGGACAGAGGCTTAGGCTAAGGACAAAGCACTGGGGGAAGTCAGGGAGCCCAGAGCGTGGGAGGCTCAAGAGCCGACCCACTGTGGGGAAATGGTGCCCCACTCTGCTGTGTGAGTCTCTGGGACTCAGGGCCTCCCTGACGCCATGTGGTCACCGCACCTCACTAAACCTCAGTGCCCTTGTCCGAGGAGTGGAGGTGCACGGTCTCCCCCTCACTGTGCTGTGGGATGTGGTGAAACCTCCAGGAACAAGAGAAGTCTGTGCCTTAGGCCATCCCAGGGAGGCCAAGGGTCCCGTCTCTGCCACCTGCTCCTTTCCTTCCTCTGGTGCTGGGTGAGGCTGGGGAGTAACGGTGGACTGACAGGGAGACACGCTCGTCCAAGAAGCCCCTGGGCAGCTTCAAGGCACCAATGCTGGAATGGGGTGTTTCGGGACATGGCCACCCAGCAGTGGCCACCGCTCACTGGCCTCTGGGGCTCCCTGCCCTTGCATGAGGCTGGCTGTGCTCCGGGTGGGCTCCAGGCCAGCTCCTGGCCAGCTGTCCTCTGAGGGCCTTGCACATGACCGGTGCAACGATGATGATGGTGACAAGGAGTGCAGGCCTTCACAGCCCACTTTCTGTTCAAGATTCCGGCCTGAATCCCCATGTCCTGGGAAGTTCATGAGAACTGACTTGCCACGCCCCCTCCTCCCAGCCCAGGCAGGCAGTGTGATGCTGGCGGGCCAGTGAGCTGCCCTTGGTGTGAACTGGCCACAGAGCCCTGGGGGAGGGCACAGTGTCCTGGGGCAGCCAGATTGGCCCAGAGAACCCCCTGCCCACCCCAAAACCATCTCCCCCACATCTGTCTCCCTGAAGTGTCACCGTCGTCCTCCGAGCACGGACTGTGCTCGGTGCCTCCTCCCTGTGCCTGGGCCCTCTGCCCTCTCCTCCTCACAACCAACCCGTGGTTTAAGTTGCCCTCTTTTATGCATGTTTGACTGCCAGCCTCCCCACAGCCTCTTTAGCAAAATAATTGTTTTTCTTTTGACCTGCAGGGCATTGCAGAGTCACCATCTCTCCTCACCAGCCCCGTGAGTGGCCACCGGGCTGTCCACCCTAGCAGTGTGGCCTCGGCAGGACAGTGGCCCTCTCTGACCCTTGGTTTCCTTTTCATTAGGTGGGGGTTCAGGTGACCTCTGTGGGGCCTTTGTGAGGGTGAAGATGGCAACACCCACACGCAGCAGGCACTCACTGTGTTCCTATCATAAGCCAGGTCGGCAAACTGTTTCTTTAAAGGACCAGATAGCAAATCATCCCAGCTCTGAGAGGCACACCGTAACTCATGACTACTCTGCCCTGCCGGGGTAGAGCGGAAGCAGCCACAGCAAACACACAGGCGTGGCTGGACGTCAACAACACATTGTTTCAAAAACAGGCAGCGGCCAGCGGGCTAGTTTGCCGGGTGCCGGGAGAACGGGAACACTGGGCCCATCGGCTCTGACAAGAGTTCATTCTGGCCCCTGGACACAGTACCCTGGCCTCAGCTGGTGGTGACCGAAGTGGGAGCGTCTGGGGCTGGGAGGGTCATTTGCTGCCTCTTGAAACCCTTGTCCCCTGGGAGGCACCAGCCTTTCCTACTTGTCTAGTGCAGGGTGCTTGCCGGGCCACGCTGCGCTTCTCCACCGTCTGGGCAGGCGCTGCCCCCCCACCTCCGTTTCAAAGCCCCCAGGCACCCTGCAGACGTTAAAGCCCTTGCGGAGGCCCAGGCCACCCTGGTGAAGAGTGTTCGCCAGAGCTCGGCTGTCCTGGGACAGCTTAGGTGGCTGCAGTTCAGCCGCTCCTTCTGCACTGGGGCTGATCCAGGTGGCTGAGAGGTGGCACAGGCTGGTCCCAGAGAGTGAGCAGCAAGGGCCTGCTAAGACCTGCGCTCGTCTCTTCACAGCGTAATCCATCCTGCTCGGGCAGAGGCCGCCCGGCTGCCTTGTCGGCTGATGTTTGACAAGTGCCGTGGGCTCGAGAGCATGTTGGGGTGTGCCCTCTCGTCTTGTCCCACAGCGGAAGAGAGAAGAAGTTCTCCAGCCCTGGTGCCTGGGAGGGCTTCCATGTCTGTCTGGCCCATCACAGCAACCCCTGTGCCCTGATCCACCCTGGTCCTGGCAGCCGAAGGGCCGAGAGTGCTCCCCAGGTGTGCATGGCTAGGGTGTGCGCCCCACGTGTGTGTTCCTAGGGCTTGCTCCTCGAGTGTGTACTTTGCCCTGTTGGAGTCTGATGCTCTGGACCTTGCAGGAATGGTCAGCTTCATGCGGGCAGCAGAAGCAGGGTCCCAGGAGGAGCTGGCGTGGATTTGCGGGGAGTGCAGGACCCAGCACTCTTGGCCCTGTCAGGCTGGGCACCCCTCCTGGACAGAAGCTGGTGGTGGGAAGGGGTCAGGCCAGACAGATGGGCATGGTGTCAGGGGTGTGGTGTTGCAGGGCCCAGGCTCCAACACCAGAAATACCCCCTTCCTGAGCACCCCAGGGCAGGGGTGTGTCAGCCCTCGGCCACTTCCTTGTTAGTGTCCTCTGGGAACTTCAGCGCATGCTGGCCGCCAGGTGGAATTAGCAGAGGGACTGTGATGAGCTGGTTGTGGACAGAATTCTCCAGGTAATTAGGCAGAGGGTGTTTATTGGCCTGATGGCAGGTGGCAGCCTCCTGTTGGGGAGGGGGCACGGGCTGAGGCCCTGGAGCCTTGGGGTGGGAGGCAGCCTGCACCAGCAGTGTCCTGGGGCTGGACGGGGCTTCGCCGGACAGAGCTGCCAGATGCTGGCATCCTCGGCCCCTGGTGCGAGTTCCCTGGGGTGGAGACGTGAGCTGGAGAAGGCAGGTTCCAGAGCCTCCAGGCCATAGCCCAGCCTTGGCCGAGGGTAATTCCCGAGGCCTGGTGCCAGGCCGAGGATCCTGCCCATCAGAGGGCCTGCCTGGACCCTCACCCTGGTGGTGGGCTCTGGGACTCCTCCCCTGATGGCCCCCTGCCTCTGGGGCCATCTGAAGGCTCCATGACCCCTAAGTCCCCCATGTGGTGCATGCCGTGTGGCGGGGTGACCGCCGTGGTCCGCCCCCTCCTGGATCACAAGTGTCACGAGCCGAGGTCCGCATCTTGGTCTCGGGCCTGCAGTGCCCAGCGCAGCGCCTGGCCCAGAGACCTCCTGCATGTTTGTTGAGTGAGTGTGTGAGGGTTGGGTGAGTGAGCGCGGCCCCTACCACAGCCCACCCCCTGGGAAGTGAGGGTGATGGGCAAGGTTGGGGTGGGGAAGCTTTAACCCTCACTGCCCTGCAAGGCCTTTCAGTGACCATGTGCCATCGGGATGGGAATCCTACTAGGCCTGGGCTGTGAGCCAGTGGCTTTCCCCACCGAACTTCATATTCCTCACCTGTAAAATGCACCAACAAACTAGACCACTAGGAGAGTTCAGCAGACAGGGAGGGGCTCAGGCAGCACAGAACAGTTGGTCTTGCTGGTTCTGCCCATGCTGGGCCTCAGTTTCCCCCACTGCACATAGCTTGTCCTGGAACTGCTCAGCCTGGGCCCAGCGCCCTCCTGCCATGGCAGGTGACCTTGCCCATTATCAACCTGGCCAGCCCAGCTGGCCCGTGAAGCCACAGCCCCAAGAAGATCAATAAGGAGCGGGGCCTCGAGGGGTTGGCGACCATGCCCCCAGGAGATGCAGGGTCCCGAGGGTGGGCTGCCCCACAGGAGCTGCCGTCACCCTCCTCTTCCTGCACCTGGAGCTAGGGAGGGGGCCCGGAAATGCCACGGACGTGCACACTGCCTCTGCGCGTGTCTGTGGCCCGGAGGACGGACGGAAGGTGGGCGGGGAGTGTGAGAAGCGAGTGAAGACCGAGGGGGACAGATGGACGACAGAGGGTGGGCGGGTGAGCTGGTCGCTGGCAGAGGGGCGGGTGTGAGCACAGCGCTGCCAGAGTGCCCTGACCCTCTGCGGCATGCGGACGACACCAGCCCCCTACCCCCACCCAGAGCTATTTCTGGCCTTGGTGTGCTGAGCTGTGGCCTCCTGTTCTGCCTTGTAATTGCGGTCTGTGACGTGACCCTTCACGGGACAGTTTTGGTGCTCGAGAGGGTCCTGAGCCGACCCGGGTGCTGGCTGTGCTGTAGCTGCCCAGACCTTCCCCAGCCTCCTGACCCCAGCCTCCTGAGGGGTGGGCAGCAGCTCAGACAGAGCCTCCCTGGAGAGGTCCCCTCCCAGCCACCGATGGCACAGAAGGGAGCCGTGTGCCTCTGGCCCCGCCCCTCCGCAGAAGGGCTACACAGTGGCCACTCTTAAGGCTTGGGCTGGAGGTGCCTCCTTCCCTCGCCCACCCTTCCTCCTGGACCACTCTGTGTGGGAGACAGCCAGGGCTTAGCCGCTCACTGTCTCAGTTTCCTAGTCTGTAAAATGGGCTCAAGATACTGAGAAGACAATTGATTCTTATGCAGCTCTGACTCCTGCATGTTCATACCAGCTGGTGGACCCACTTAACAACCCCCAAAGTGGGTGTTCCTGCTGCCCTATTGCAGCGGGGAGCATCAGAGCCCGAGGGCATGGAGCATGTGCTCTGGGCCTCTCAGGCTTCCAGCTCTGTGCTGTCTCTATGGCCTCACGTTGTGGGGGCAGAGGTGTCCCCATGGGACTTTAGGGAGCTACACCCTGCTTACCTCAAGCCCAGGCTGGGGGCCCCGGGAGCAGCGGAGGCCAGGGAGCACACCAGAGACCTCCTCTGGCCTGCAGCCTGCGGCCGTCCCTGCTCCTGAGCTGCTGACCTCAGCGGCTGCCTACCTGCCGCCCACTGCCTCCTGCGACTACTGGGAGCCCCCAGGAGCCTCCCGGCCCTCCCCACTGCCCTCCCTTCTCCTCTGGCTTCTCCTCCCTCCACCTTCCTCCCCCCTTGCAGTGACCGCAAAGGGGGACCTGGGCCCTTTGCTGCCCAGGAGCAGGGGCAGCGTGAGAATGCACGTGCCCTTCAAGGCCAGCCCAGGCCTGACATCCCCCAGCCTCCTGGGTCTTTGGCTCCATGGCCTTGTCAGCTGTCGTTCCTGCCCGTCTGCTGCCCCAGCAGGAGAGGCCCTGAGTCGAATCCAGTCACTGTCCCCCCCCACCCCCCCCCCAAGGCAGGAGTGGCCGATCTGCTACCCTCTGTCCTCATGCCCCCGCCATGGCCCCTGAGCCAGACCTGGGCTGAGGCCAGAGCTCGTCGCCAAGCCCCAGTGGCCCCTCTGTGGGGAGAGTACCGGAGGATGCCTCAGCCATTCTGTGCTGAGACCTGAGGACAGAAGGGGTGAGTATCAGCCTGGGGGATGACAAGAAAGGGACTGGTTTGGGTTTGTGCAATGGTCCTGTAGCCTGGTGGCCTGGTGTGGGACCGTGGCTTCCGAGAGTGAGATCCTAGGCTGTGGCAGGGCTGTTTTCTTGCCACATGAGCCTGGAGGCAAGCTGGCCCCGGATGCTCACTACAAACTGGGACCCAGTGAGGCTGGCGCAGTGGGAGGTGGGCCGAAGGGAGGCAGGCCACCGGCTGGAGCCAGTGGGCAGGCTGGGCTGAGAGGAAGGAGAGGCAGGCGGGCAGGGGCCTCCGATGGGTGGGCAGGACCCGGGAGGGAGCAGATCTGGAGGCCAGAGAGGCCTTCTGGCTCAGGGTGCTGCAGAGGCCGGGAGGACCGATGGGGGGATAGCACGAGAGGACAGGATGGGGAGGACTTTTAGGGTTGGGAGGGGTCAGGTCCATGGGGTCTGGTCAGGGGACACCCTCCCACTACCTGGTGGGGTCGCCCGTGTCCCTGGGGCCCCGCTGTGACTAAGAAGCCACGCCGCAACGTCGGGTTTGATTATCTCGTAAAAGGACGCCCCCTCTGCTTGCTCAGCAGAGGGGTTGCCATGGAGACCAGCGGGCAGGCCCCAAGGGGGCCAGGTTGGAGCCAATTACTGTGGCCGCAGCAAGGAGAAAGTCCACCGCCGGCCGTGGTGCTGACAGCAGGGCTGGTGCGGAGGGACAGGCCCTCAGAAGTTGGTTTCCAAAAAGCAGTTGGCTCGGCGGGAACAGAGCGGTGTCTTTGTGCCCAGTGCCCGTTTCCTGGCAAGGCTGAGCCATGCGGCCGCTCAGCCACTCACCGCCACAGCATGGCTCAGCCCCAGAGCCTCATTTGGGGCGTTCTCAGAGTGGGCGTAGCCCCAAGCATGTGACTCACAGCCTCCTGGGGGCCCAGATTGGGGAGGGCAGGTGAAGCCAGCCTGGTCTGGTAAAGTCAACTGAACCCAACACCAGCCCAGCTCACGGACCACAGCTTCAGGCCTGGGAGCGACGGGACAGCGTGCGACAGTAACAGCTCAGTCAGTGATGTGGCAGGTGTGGTCGTGATGGGTGGCTGCTGACATAGCCCAGTCAGTGGTGTGGACAGGACTGTGGCATGGTGTGGTTGGTGACATGGCGCAGTCGTAACATGGTGTGGCCCAGAGCCTGGCCAGAGAGTACCTGGGCTCACCGCACCCTGTCTTAGGTCCTCCGCCACCAGGTCTCGGGGATGGGACATGCTGTTTTTGTAGCACAGTTACATCCTGTGACAGCAAGTGAGATGCTGGTGAGAGCTGGCATGATCAGGCCTGACTTTCCCAAGGAGGCCCCATAATTAGAGAGCCGGGAGAGGGTGTCAGCAGTTTAAATAGAACAGCAGGCTGAGGTGCCCCTTCACAGCCTCCTGTGTAAGGCCGGCCCAGAGAGGGGCACCAGGGCTTGGGGGGTCCTGGGCTGGGCTGCCTCTCTGGACCTCCATCCTGGGGCTGCCATGTCCCTGGCAGCCAACAAATGGCCCAGCCCCAGCGGCAGGCAGAGCACAGAGGAGGTCCTCAAGCTGTGGGAGGGGGCTCCAGGACCTGGGGACTGGAGTCCAGGGGGGCCCAGTCCTCTTGGCCACTGCACTAGGCTTGGGGTGGGCATCTGCACTGGCCCAAGCAGAGAAGACCCAGTGTGGTGGGGGCCACAGCATGGGGGGGGCGGGCTCCAAGTAGCGGTTCTGGGTAAGGGAAGATGGCCCATGGTCGTCTCCTTCCTCCCTCCTGGCTCTTGCCCCAGGTCTCAGCCGGCCTCATGTCTGCAGAATCCTGCTCTTAGCTAGCTGCCAAGGAAGGTGTTAGCTGTCAACGCAGGTGTTAGCTGATAACTCAAGTGTTAGCTGATAAGCCATAACCCTCCCTGGGGGATTCACATTTTAATAGACTCACTCCTGGAGGCGGGAAGAACCTTGGCTCTAACGGTGGAATGACAGGCAGTGATCTTAGTATAGGGGCGTGTGGCCCTGCTGGTAAGACCAGGCTGGACACAGAGCCCCATGAGGGGTCTCCTGCCCTGTCCAGGTCGTTGGTGAGGCCCCAAATGTATCTGGCCCCGAGATGGGGGAGAGGGGACTGGGGCAGGAAGCATGGGGAGTGTGTCTGGGTGGGAGGGTTGAGGGCAGCTGTGATTGCACAGGGAGTGATGGGCTGGGAAGGAGTAAGCTCCTCGCCCCGGGAGGAGATCAAGCAGAGAATGAGGCCGAGGGGAGGAGGCTGCAGGAGGTTCCGTGCCAAGTCAGGAAGCACAGAAGCAGCTCCAAGGAGGATGTGTGGAGGAGGGAGCAGCCTGCCTGGAGGGGGCTGTGCTCGCCCTTCCCTTTCGGAGCCGGCCGCCTGCACTCGGTGGTGTCCATGCTCCTGATCCTGTGATAGTAGAGTTGCTCCAGAGCCTGGGGCTCCCAGCAGTGTTTCCTTGGGACCCAGACCCCTGCAGGATGCCGCTGGGGGCTGTGGCTCCGGGCTCCACCAAGGCCCCTGCCGTTTCCTCCTTTAAGCGCAGCTCCCCACGGTGGTGAGGCCTCAGAATCTGGGCAGCCCTGGGGCCTCAGGGGCTCTGGGGCCTGGGCAGGACAGGGGGTCTGAACCACAGCCCCACCCCTCCTGCAGCCCGAGATGGCCCTGGGGAGGGGCTGCTGCGGAAGCTGTTGAGAGCCCAGCAGCTGACTGCTAGGCAGGCCTGGGCCTGAGCCTTGGCTCAGGGCTCCTCTGCGTGAGCTCAGCCAGTCTGGTGCTCAGGTGTTTGCCGAGGGCCTCTCTCCCAGCCTGGCCTGTGGGCTGGGGGCAGAGGACAGGCCAGGGATCACACTGGGACCAGTAGGGATGGCAGACAGGTCCAGAGACCTCTGTGTTCGCTGCAGTCCCGAGAAGGTTTCTGTGGGTGAGTACCCATCCCAGGAGGCCTTCAAGTGGGGTCCCCGCGCTGACCCTGCTCTGACCAAGTGCTAGAGGGGCATGTGGGCACATTAGCTCGTGTGTATGAGTGCCGGGCGGCAACGTGGGCGTCTGTGGGCGAGGTTCCAGGTGTGGAGCATGTGACTCCCCTGCAGCAGCTTCCAGATGGCGGATGGAGCAGGAATCACAGCATGTGAGATCCCTGGGGGGCAGTGGGGGGCAGCACACCCTGAGCCCCACCCCAGCCCGTCCTGATGCCCAATCCTGAGGCTCTAGCACAACCCCCAGCCTGCTAACTGCCCCCTCCTCTGCCCACAGGGAACCGGCTGCTGGCCTGGGTGCTGTGGCTACAGGCATGGCGGGTGGCGGCACCGTGCCCAGGCGCCTGTGTGTGCTACAACGAGCCCAAGGTGACGACGAGCTGCCCACAGCAGGGTCTCCAAGCCGTGCCGGCTGACATCCCGGCTGCCAGCCAGCGCGTCTTCCTGCACGGTAACCGCATTGTGCACGTGCCGGCCGCTGGCTTCCGCGCCTGTCGCAACCTCACCATCCTGTGGCTGCACTCGAATGCACTGGCCCGCATCGATGCCACCGCCTTTGCCGGCCTGGCCCTCCTGGAGCAGCTGGACCTCAGTGACAACTCACAGCTACGCTCTGTGGACCCCGCCACGTTCCATGGCCTGGGCCGCCTGCACACGCTGCACCTGGACCGCTGTGGCCTGCAGGAGCTGGGCCCCGGCCTCTTCCGTGGCCTGGTCGCCCTGCAGTACCTCTACCTGCAGGACAACGGGCTACAGGCACTGCCTGACGATGCCTTCCGTGACCTGGGCAACCTCACGCACCTCTTCCTGCACGGCAACCGCATCCCCAGCGTGCCCGAGCGCGCCTTCCGTGGCCTGCACAGCCTTGACCGCCTCTTGCTGCACCAGAACCGCGTGGCCCGCGTGCACCCGCACGCCTTCCGCGACCTGGGCCGCCTCATGACCCTCTACCTGTTTGCCAACAACCTCTCGGCGCTGCCCGCGGAGGCCCTGGCGCCCCTTCGAGCGCTGCAGTACCTGCGGCTCAACGACAACCCCTGGGTATGCGACTGCCGGGCGCGCCCACTCTGGGTGTGGCTGCGGCAGTTCCGAGGCTCCTCGTCTGAGCTGCTCTGCAGCCTGCCCCCACGCCTGGCCGGCCGTGACCTCAAGCGCCTGGCTGCCACCGACCTGGAGGGCTGCGCCGTGGCCTCCAGGCCCTCCCATCCTGTCTGGACCGGCGGGCCTGCCAACGAGGAACCCCTGGGGCTGCCCAAGTGCTGCCAGCCAGACGCCGCAGACAAGGCCTCGGTGCTGGAGGCCGGGAGTCCAGCCTCGGCTGGCAATGCACTCAAGGGACGTGCACCGTCCGGCGACAGCCCACCCGGCAACGGCTCTGGCCCACGGCACATCAATGACTCCCCCTTCGGGACCCTGCCTGGCTCAGCCAAGCCCCCGCTGACAGTGCTGAGGCCTGAGGGCTCCGAGCCCCCTGGCCCCCCCACCACGGGCCCTCGCCGGAGACCAGGCTGCTCCCGCAAGAACCGCACTCGCAGCCAGTGCCGTCTGGGCCAGGCAGGCAGTGGGGGTGGTGGGGCCGGTGACTCAGAGGGCTCGGGCGCTCTGCCCAGCCTCGCCTGCAGCCTCGCACCCCTGGGCTTTGCACTGGTGCTCTGGACAGTGTTCGGGTCCTGCTGACTGGCCCCCGATTGGGATGCTTCTCTCAGCAGCCAGGTGTGTGTACATACGGGGTCCCTCCACGCGGCCAGCCAGCACGGGGCGGCAGGCCCTCCCGGACGGACGCTCCTGCCCCCGCCCCATCTCCACCCCATCATGTTTACAGGGTACGGTGGCAGCGTTTGTTCCAGAACGCCGCCTCCCACCCGGATTGCGGTATATAGAGATACGCGTTTTATTTTACTTGTGTAAAAATGCCGACGACGTGGAATAAAGCGCTCTTTTCTTAAGCCGTGGCCTCTCGGGCTGGGGTGCTAGGGGCAATGAGAGGCAGGGTGCCCTGCAGGCACGGCTGCCCCAGTCACAGGCACACGGAGGCCTCGAGAGGGAAGGGGGTTACCAGCCACACAGGCCGTGCGGCCCGGGCAGCTTGGACCATCTCCACCCAGCACCATGGCGGCCACCAGAGATGCGCAGTGACCCAGCCGGCCCTGCCACGGACACTGATGTCAGCAAGCGTCCCCTGCAGCTGGACTGACAGTGGCGTCCGGGGAGAGGCATGTATCCAGTGAAGACCACACTCTCAGCCTGTGAGAGCCAGATGTGGCTGCCTTTGTGGAGATATCTGCTCTGGTGCTACACAGGGTCTCTGGAGGGCTCAGCCTTCCACCCCAGCCAGCCCAGCCCCGGCTGCCCTCCCACTCCCATGTGACTTGCCAGCGCGCACATACCAGAGCTGCAGCCACACCTGTGCAGGCACGTGTCCAGGGCGCCCTGCACTTATACCAAGCCCAACCCCGATGCAAGGCCACATGGGTCTCTATGCCCCTGCAACACGTGTGCACACACAACACACAGGCGGGGCAGGGACCACATGCGCACACGTGCATGCACATGTGTGCTCACAAATGCAGAGCACATGCAGCACAGGCAGAAATATGCACACACACGTTTTCTCAAGGCCTGGGCCTGTGAGGACTCAGAACAAAGAGGAGAGAGGCCACGTGGCCAAGACTCCCCTTCCCTCTCAGGGCAGGGCCTGGGGGAACAGGGAGAGGGAGGAGAACAGAGGGGGTTGGGGGAGGGAGTGGGGAGCATTGCTGGTGGAGCCAGATGGCCATGGGGGCGGCCCGGGCTCCAGAGCCCGGGGGAGCCAGGAGGGGGAGCGGGGACGTGCTCAGCAGCCGGGCGCCCACCCCCGGCTCCCCTACTGGCTCCTCTGTGCCGGTTGGGGGGGCAGAGTCAGGGTGCTGCGGGGCGTGTCCCGGCTCTCCAGACTGGCCTCCGCCCCTCCTCCAGCCACTCTCCCACACACTCCCTCTCCTCCAGGAGACCCTTGGGCCTGGCCCACTGGCGCTGCCCACTCCCCTCGTGGGCACTGACAGTTTCCTCCTCTGTGCACTGGACGCCAGCGTATCTGAGCTCCAGGGCCTGGCAGCCCTGCCCCCTGGCTCAGAGCAGGCTCCTCAGACAGGGGACCACGCGGCTCATGCCCCTGCCCCTGGGCCCAGGAGACCCCAGTGCTCCCCCTGGACAGCCTCAGCAGAGGTAGGTCTGTGGAGTCTGGTGGCAAGGTGTCAGGCAGCCACTGCCCTGTGCCGGAAGGCCGGCCATCAGTGCTCCCTGGCACCCAGTCTCTGCGCTGCCAGGCCCCGGAGCCTACCAGCCTGCGCTGGGCTTTAGTGGGCAGAGGGAGCGTGGGTTTCTTTGCCGAGTTTTCTCCTGAGCAACCCCTGCCATGCCCAAGGAGATGCAGCCAGACCGCTAGATCTGGGGAGGAGGCAGGGCTCCAAGCTGAGGCTGTGGGGTTCTTGCACAGCACGGCAGCCCCTGGGCTCCCACCACCTTCCTGGCAGCCAGGAAACTACAGACACCCCTTTGCAGAGTTTTGAGGCCTGCCTGAGCTCCTCAGCTTGCACACCTCCCAGGACAGGGTTCTCACTCCCTCTGTTGAGTCTGCTTCTCATTGAGAGGTACCTGTCTGCCCTCAGGGCATTGTCAAGGCTGACTGTGCCTGTTGCCACCGGCTGGCCCTCAGGAGGCCTACACTGAGCTGTGACTTGGCTGACCTCCCCAAGTACACTTGGTGAGCCCTGCCTTCACAGCCACATGCTCCTCCTACCCCTGCCAGAGCCCCAGCCCACCCTGGGGGTGCACCCTCCCCTCTCCCAGGAGAGAAAAGCTGAGGCCAGGGTGGGGAGTGGGGAGAAGAGTCTGAGGGCGAAGGGGGTGGACTTGGGGCATTTTGGGGGAGGCCACAGGCCTTGGGGACTTTGTCCCGAGGAGGGCAGAGGTGGGAGCTGACTTCCTGAGAAGTGGGGGCTTGTGCAGTGGTGGGGGCAGGGCAAACGACGGTGGAGTCGGGGGGACCAGGAGGGACGTGGCCACGTTCTGAGTTGGACCCGGCAGAAGGCACATGCAGCAGGCAGGGCTCTTGGTGTCCGCCCTGAGCAGCTGGCACGGGGCGCCCATCCCTGAAGTGGGGGCGCTGTGGGGAGCGGCCAGCACTGTCGAAGCCCAGGAGCCATCTGGGCGGGGGTGTCGCGTGGGCTGTGCAGGCTGAGCTCAGGAGAGGGGCCCGGGCTGGAGGACAATTTGGGAGTCGTGAGCATTCGGGTGATATTTACAGACCAGGAAGAGATGAGATCACCGGCCTGTGCTGGCGAGGGGCCGGGAGGGGCGGGGCGTGCTGGGACGGGGCAGCAGGCTGAGCTCCCGCCTGCCCCTGCCAGGACCCCAGCCCCTCATCCCGGCCCTGCTGCTTCCCTGAGGTTGGGCCCACTGGATGCAGGCAGGCAGGCAGCTGATGTCCAGCCTTGGTCTCCCAAAACCAGAGACCCAAGCAGGAAGCTAATTAAAGCTGTGAGAAGTGGCGTTGAGCATGTCGACCTCCCCCGACACCAGCTGCTGGTTTACCCTGGACGCTCCCAGCCGTGTCCCAGGATGCCAGGCCAGCCACAGGGCAACCTGTGGACAGAATTCTTCACATTTCTCAAGCCCATCCTTGTGTCCCAGGCCCTGGTGACGTCAGCCCCACCATGCACCATTGATATAGGGGACACCCCTGGCCAGGGCTTACAGTGGCTGAATGGGGCGGGTGCTGGGCTCAGGCTTGGGCTGCTCCCGAGGGTCACTTCTCTGCCAGCCCTGACCCTGGGGCCCTGGGATGGCAGTGAGGCATGACTTGGGGCCCTCTTGGGGCCAAGGGGTCCCGGGCCACCCTGTGCTGCTATCCACCTGGGCTGCAGGGTTGGCCCGGGTCCTCAGACAGGAGCACCTGCCCCCATTTCTCTGGCTGCCCCAGGCTTTGCACAGTAATTGGAAGAATTATTTTTTAATCCTTAAATTAGTTCTGAAATAATAGAAGCAGCAGAATGTTCAGCAGCTGATGGTAGCGTGATGTCCAGTGAGACAGAGAACATGCCTGAAACATGTTTACAGGGAAGTGAGTGTTTATTTGCTGGATGAGCTGGGGCCCGGGGCAGCCGGGACACGTGTCCTCGCTCTAGGCCTCCCAGGCGTGGGGCAGCCGCCTCACACACCTCATCTCCTTTGTGTCCTCACAGGAAGAGGCTGCTGATGCCCTCAGTGTGCCGATGAGGATACTGAGGGCCAGAGGTGTGAAGTGACGTGTGTGAGCAGGATTGCACCCATCTGAGGCCACACTTGTTCAAACACACCCGCCGCCAACGGCCTTGCCTTGGTCCTGCCTCGCCCCGACCCCTCTCTCTTTTCCCACCCTGCGCTGGGCTGAGGCTGCCCTGGAGCCCTGGAAGCCAGGCCCAGCCCTGGTGCACATCCCAGCCTAAGGGTTGGCAGGGCTCCCCACTCAAGGCCTGGGCAGCCCCAGGGGGACAACAGCGTTCTGGATGCATCCTTGTCCATGTGGCCAGGCTGGAAGCCTGAGGAGATCTGGGGGTCCTGCCCATCTCCCCACAGTAGTGCCCACCCCAGCTCCCAGCCACAGAATCCCTCAGGGTCCTTTTCAACACTCAGCTCCAACACGACTCGTCTTCCAGGAAGCCCTCCATGGTCCCGCCAGGCTGATCCCCGCCCAGCCAGATGGTCACAGAATGGATCCACAGAGCTCACACCCTGCACAGCCTGGGCTCACAGAGGTCCAGAACTGAGGCCTGGTCCAAGGCAGGGCCCCACCACTGACGGGCCCTCAGTTTTCCTGCCTTTCAAGAAGGATGTAAGTGCTCATGGAGGGCCTTGTGGCTCATGAAACCGTTGTGAAAGGGCCCAGCTTGGGACTCACAGACTGCAAGACAGCCAAGGCCCCCGGCAGGGGCCTGGATGGGGTGTCCCACTGCATCATCCCAGGGCTGTCCCTCCCTCCACTCGACCCCATCCAGCAGGCCTGTTTTCTTGGCCCTCAGACCTTGGTACAGAGCATGCACTTGGATTCCCAGGCCAAACAGACCAAGGGAGTCCCCGGAGGCCATGCAGTAGGTCGTGGGGCCAGGCTGGGCCACCTGAGCACATCTCACCCCTGCGGGGCGCTGGAGCTGGCCGAGGAGCCCCTTACCCGGACGCCGGCTGAGTGCCCAGGCCCCTGCTGTCCTGAGCTCTGCACACACAGTGTTCCCTTCCTTCCTGCGGCTGATCGCACGGCAGGGCCAGCAGGGGCCTGCTGACCACAAGGGGAGGACAGGACTCAGGGCCAGTGCCCATGGCCATTGGCAGGGATGTCCAGCTCCAAGGGTGTCCTGCCCTCTTTGTGGGCACCTTCTCCCCAGGCCTCATGGCTGGGCTCAGTGGAGGGGGTCTTCCCGCTATTGCCCAGGGAGGGGAGGGTGGGACACACTCCTCCTGGCACTCAGCAGTTCACCATGCGAATTAACAGGCGCCTGCTGTGTGCTGGGTAGAACGACGGACCCCTTCCTGGGACCAGCAGCCATGCCTCTGGGGCTCCAGGGCACCCGCCCTGGACCCCCTGGAAGAGAAAGGGGCTGCCTGGGACTGGGCGTAGGGAGGCCCGTTATAGGTCTGGCGTGTTGAATCCACGCAGATAGATGCGTGCAAGAGGAGCCATCTGTTGTCCCTGCACATGCCCCGCCCCAGTCCCCCTAGACCAAGCAGGCGGGCCCCTCAGGACCACTCCCCAGACTCGGCAAGGCGCCAGCCTGTGCCCAGCCCGCCCTGCTCCGGGGAGAGCTGATTAAACCCACCGCTGCCAGAAGACACCGGGATCAGGAGGTCTCTGAACTGTCTTCACAAGGGGCTGTACAGAGACTTTCGGCGATAAAGGGGCTCTGTCTTGGGGTGGGCAGAGTAGCGGCAGCGGGCGGGGACCAAGGGTAGCCCCGTCCCAACCAGCACGGCAGCCACCTTCCGAGGCTCACAAAGGGAGCCGAGGCTTCACGGGAAGCTCACCAAGGAGGGAGAAAAATTAATGTGAACATTTAGGGAAAGATGAAGACCTTGCGGGTGAAAACACCTTGACACACACAGGGTGGCCAGGCGAGCCTGGGCGGGTCTCGGGGATGCCGAGATGGTGACCTGGGCATGAGCGTAGCCTGACGGAGAGCAGCACAGATGCCGCCTGGTGCCGCACAATTATTTTTGAGAAATGATGGAGCAGAGAGAGAGCAGAAGCAGGGGTGTAGGAGGGAGGGTGCTGCAGGGGTGCGGGACTTCTGGGAGGCACTCACTGCGTCAAGTGCAGGGAGCAGGGTCTCTCAAGGCCTAGGGAGCTCAAGGGGCTCAGCTGAGGACCACTGCAGCCCCTGAGAGAAAGCGGGGCTCTGTGGCCCAGCACTCCCGAGACCCCTCTGCCATGGGGAGCAGCAGCTGCCAGAACTGCGGGCCTCGGGGCTCTCACCCGCCAGCCCTCCCTGGCTCCCCTCCCAGCCCCCTCCCTCCAAGACCCCCCAGTCAGAACCCAATTCCCCCTCAGTGCTAAGTGCCCTGTCTGTGCATCCTGTCCACCTGTCCATCCATCGACCCACCTCTCGGTCTTCCAGTAACACCTTTCCCGGTCTCCCCCTCAACAGGCCCCACTCTCTCCATCAGATCCGGGGCGGGGGGGAACCACAGCTTTCCTGTCCTGGGGTCAATATCATCCAGGACACACACCCCTACTCCAGGCACAGACCCCCGCCAGACCTGCAAAGGGACAAACTGGCCACAAGGCCACATCCCAGGCCAAGCCTGACTCGGGGTGACCATGCAGGCCAGGGCAGTGGTGCTGTTGCCCCCATCCCTGCCACGCCCAGGGGAGCCTGTGGCCCTTCACTCCCGCTCTTGGGTCGGGTCTGGTCTGTGCAGGGGCCCGGGCGGGGGTCATGGACAGCTTCCGCCCAGCCTTGCCTGCATGGTCCCTGGTCTGTTGGGGACAGATGTGCCCAAGCAGCAAGAACGCCCCCCAGACCTGCTCCCCACATGCAGGCCTGGTGGAGCACAAAGACTTTTGCAGATTTTCCCACAGCGTTAAGCACATACTGTGAAAACCCACCCCAACCGGCACAACCAAACAGAAGCCCCCAGAGCTGCACTCCAGAAACAGGGTGTGCACCGGGGTGAGAACGGCTGTGCAGCGAAGCGAGGGGGCCCAGCATCCGTCCCCCCTACGGTGGCATCAGGGCCGCCTCAGTGTCCTTGCCAGCTGTCACGGGCATTCCAGGCGGCAAGCACAGTGTCCAGCACCCAGCGTACTCCACCCTGATGAGTTCCATGGATGCTCCAAGGCCTGGCTCTGGGACCACCTCCCCCTGGAAGGCGACCCTGACGGCACTCGCTCAGCCCTGGAGTCCGAGCCCTCATCCAGAGTCCCTTTTGCCCTGCTGACAGGGCCCGAATTATGTTAGTGTCTCCACCCCTCAGAACGGGGCCCAGGGTGACCCGGCTCCTGCCTGTGACAGGCAAGCATCAGGCACATGCTGGTCTCTCCTGGAAAGGCTTCCTTGGTCTGGAGAGGGTAAGTGGGAACGATATGACACCTAGGAAAATGTCTACCATCCTGGAACCACGGGACCAGCACAAACCACAGCCGGTGCCCCGGTGGCTGGCACAGCTCGGGGGTTCCTGGCCTCGGGCAGGCCTGAGCCAACTCCTCCTCCTGGAGCCTGAGGCGCAACACCGCACTGCCCATGGTCTGCCTCCTGCTGCCCCGGGGTATGGGGGGGGGACGAGCCCCACTGTCACCCAGGGGTACAAAGAGGCACCTGGGACTTCAGACAAGGGAAAGCTAGAGAGAGCAGAGGGGGCCAGTGCAGCCTGGATGGTAGAGAGCCACACCCGGGACCCGGAGCCCGTAGCTCCGTCTTCCACCCAAAACACTGCCGGAAGTGCGGAGCAGCGGGCTTTCCCGACAAAGGGCTTTCCTGGAGAGGCTGAACATACACCTGGTCCCACGGAGAGCCAGCCTGTGCTCAGTCCCTGAGGGCCCTGTGGAAGGAGGTACTCATGCCTCCCCACCCCACCTGCTCAAGCAGGTGTCACGAAGGCCATCCTGGCAGAAGGAACAGTCTGTGAGGGGCCCTGAGGCAGGAGAGGATGACCTAGCCTGAGCCTGGGGAGCCTTGATGGGGTGGTGGCAGGATGGGGACCCAACACAGGTGCACCAGCTCACCTGTTGGCCTTACCTGTTGCATGACACAGGCTGATTCTCCCGGGGAAACCCAGTGAGGGGTGCCGGGCCGGGCCAAAGCAAGGCTGAGGGTGGGGAGGGAGATGATTGGACATTTGTGGAAGGACGAGGCTGTAGGCTTTGCCCCACCTGCTTCTTGGGTCCCTGAGCCTCCTCGCTCCCAGCTGGCCTCCAGCTCAGCGGGCTGCATCTTGCGGAGACTCAGCAGGCTCTCAACAATGCAGCATTTGACTTGCAAACTCCGTGCAAAGTAGCACTAATAAGCGGATGTGCTTCCCTGGGGGTTGGGGGGGACTGAAATCCAGGCTTCGAGGCAGGAGGACACCCAGGGTCTGGCCAGAGGGGAGAGGGTCTCAGGGGCCCCTGGGCCTGTGACCCTGGCCCGTGCCCCACTCAGATCACAAGGACATGGAGGGCTGTGTGCAGGCAGGAAGCCCAAATGGGGGGACACTGCCCCCTACCGCCAGTCCCAGAGCTTTGAGCAGGCACAGCCGTTGGGCCCAGGGTCGGGGTACACAGCCCAGGGCGTGTGGTGCCCCCTTCCTCCCTGAGCCCTTATGGGCAGGGGCTGCAGAGAGGCTTGTCTGGTGGCCCCCAGCAGTCTTGGCTCCAGGGGTCGCACACACCCCTTCTGCCCCAGCTGGGCCCCCCACTGCTCTGGTTCCAAATATGGGCGGTCCTCAGCCCTGACAACAGCAGCTCCTGGATCCCCTACTAGGCCTCAGGGGTTGGCAAGGTGGGCTAGACAGGGAACAGGGAGCTGAGTGCCCTCAGCAGGGGCTGAGATGGGCACATGGATGGGTGGCCTGAGGGTGACATGTGGGATAAGGTGCTGCATGGTGGTGGAGTGCCTCCATGGGAGAGGCCATGGCCATGTGGCTGGGGTCAGGGGTGAGCACCTCCCCCAAGCCCTGTGCAGGGTGAGACAGACATGTTAGGGGTCCAAAGACCATGAGGAAGCCTTGGTGGACCCCTCCAGCGTGTGAGGTCTGTGCTGGGGTGGGGGCCTGGGCCTGTGGGAGGAGGATGGAGGGCAGAGCGGAGGGGTTGGCCAGGGACATTGCTGAGCCCTGGGTCTCAGCAACCTTTTCTTCTTCCCCTCCCAAAACATCCATGCCACACCGCTGGCCACACGGTGCCATGTGCCTGCCCTTGGCGCCAGGGAGGCATAGTCCTGGCTGTGCACTGTGGCCAGCTGTTCACTGAGCCAGGAAATTCCTCGGTCACAGCTCTGCAGCTGAGGCGGGCTGCTGTGTTTGGCCGTCTCTGGAAGGGGAGCTGACCCGCAGCAGAGAGCGCCCTGAGGAGGTACGTGGCACCAGAGAGAGCTCTGTGCACACCAGGTGCTTTCCCAGAGACCTGTGGGCCCGGCCATATAGGTGGTAGGGGTCCCTGGCCCCCAGCCCTGGCTGCCCACAGTAGCTCCTTGTCCTCCTGTGTCCTGCCCAAGGGCACTGTGCCCACCCTCCGCCCCACTGTGCACCTGGCTGGAGTCTGTGCACTGGAGTCCGGCATGCAAACTGCACGGGGACACACAGGCTTAAGGGTCTGGCAGGCGTGGCACCAAGTGGCTCCCTCTCCAGCACCCGGCATTGTCACTGCAGAGTCGTGCAGTCCACCTGCTGGCACTAGTGACCAGAGGCTGCATGTGGCCACCCAAGGCAGGTGGGACTCAAGGGCTCCCTGCACTCTACCTGGCCTGCCCAGCCCCCACACTGCCCCTCCTAATTGGGCCTTCTCCCTGACAGAGTGTCACACAGGCATCTCGGTCGGTGCCCATTCTGTCAACGTCGGCACAATCTTTGTTCACTGAAGCCTGGTGGAGTGGAGAGGCCGTTGCAGCCGAAATAGCTCCAGGCCCTGGGGAGAGTGCAGCAAGAGCAGGGAGGGGCACGGACTCCAGCTGTGGTGGGGACAGCCTGGGGCCACCAGGGCTGCCAGGACCTCCCCTGCTCAGGCCAGGGCTTGGCCTGCATGAGACTCTGGGAGGGCCTGCACCCAGTCAGGGCACGTCAGCACTGGGCCAGGCAAACGTGCACAGTTAGCTTTGAGGACCCAGCCTGGGCAGCAGGACACAAGGAGACACAGGATCCACTGCTGCCCCGTCTCCTTGGTGAAGGCTGACGTGGAGCCTGCGCCGGACTCCGGAGCGCATCTCCCTCCGCAAGCCCCCTCCTCCGTCCCCGCCTGACAGCAGAGTCCCCCGATTCTTGTTAATGATGTGGGGCCAGGCCTCTCACTGGAGCGTGGATCAGCAAGTCCGGGGGTCTGGGGCTGAGCAAGTGCCCTGGGCGACTCCGAATTGGGCACATTTGGGACATAGACCCCAAAGTGCTGCCCCCTCAAATGGAGAGAATTAAGAACAATCAAGAATAAACTTCGTAACCAGGGAAACCGCAGATAAAATGTCTGAAAGGAGCACAGAGGGCCAGCGAGGAGATTAGGCAGGGCTGTTGGGCTGGCCGCCTGCTGCCGGGGGACACTGAGGGTCACTTTCCCTCCCCAGGCCTCGGTTTCCTCGTCTGCAAAATGGGGCAATGTTGAGACTCACAGCAATGCCTTCAAGGACTCCCCACCCTCCCAGCACAGCCACGCACACTTGCCGAGAAGCCCAGCACTGTGGGCTGTGCTGGGGAGGGGCTGACCGCAGGCTCACAAATTCACGTGCACACAGAATCTCGTGCACACACACGCGTGTGCAATATGCGGGTGCGGAGGGTGGTCTAGCCCGGCACCACGCCCCTCAGCCTGCCAACTCTCCGGCTGGGGTTTCGGTGGGTTCATTCTCCTCTGGGTTTCCTGTGTCTGTGGCTCCCCTCGCCCAGCGTATGTCCCTTTACCTAAGACCTCCTCCCGTCACCAGGCAGCCCACAGCAGTGCTGGCCCCAGATGCATTGTCAGCCCAGGGATCCTCACCTGGGTGCTGGGGGCCCCAGTACAGACCTCCATGGAGGGACTCCAGCTCCTGGGATGTGCACTCCTGCCACAGGCACTGAGCTGCCCCTGAGTGGGTTTTCTGACCAGCCAGCCCTGGGAAGCACCACTCATGCCCACCCCAGACGTGCTGTCACCTCCAGGCACTCACTGGTGCTCAGCGCTGAGGCACAGAGGTGGGCAGGAGGGCCTCATCTCGTAGCCGCCCCTCGGCCGTGGGCTGATCCCAAGCAGGAAGGGAGCTCAGCCAGGAAGGCCGCCCTTAGGCTGGACTGGGGTTTACAGTGTTGACCTCTTTTTCGCTTGGCACTGCCCCTGTGGCTGTGGAGGGCTTGGAGGGGCCTGCTCCCTGAAGGCTCCAGAAGCCGCGGCTCGGCAGCCCCAGCCCTGCTCTGCGTGCTCACGCGGGCCCTTCATTACTGTGTGGGGCATTGACAGTTTACTCAACGTTAAAACTGGAAGCTGCTGCTGAAGCTCTGGCAAACCCCAGCCCAAAGGGCAGCCTCTTTAGTGAGTGTGGGATGCGGCGGGAGGGGCCGGCTTGGCTTGGGGTGGGTGTCCTGCTGCCGACGTCCACACTCAGCCCACTCCCAGCCCAGAAGCGCCCAAGAGCTCAAGGGCCTCCCTGGAGATGGGCATGGGGGGCGGGGGCAGGGGGCCCTGCTGGCCCCACAGGAAGGTGACAAAGCCCCTAACCCGGCCCCAGGACCTGATCCAGGGCTGTGGGACTGCAATGCCCAGACACAGACAGGTTCTGCCTGGGTCCTAGGGGCCGTCCAGTGACATGGCCAAGGAGCCAAAGGCCCAGCTGCAGTCACTGGGAACATCCCCCAGGTGCCTGGTGGGCATGGCCACAGAGGACACTACCATGCTCCTTCCGGCCCCTTAGGGAGCAGCCATGCTCTGAGGCTCACATGCCTCGTGAGGCACACGTCTGCAGAGTTGCTGCTGGTGCCCACCCCCGGACCTTTGCACTTGCTGGTTCCCCACCCCGAGCCCTTATGGTGCACTCTCTTCAGGTTCACCCTCCCTCTTCTTCCGGGCCTGTACTCACAGGCCACCTTCTCAGGAGACCTCCTTCACGTCTCAGCTGCACCCCATGCTCCCTGTCACACGGCCCGCCTCTGACCCTCTCGAGCTCATTGTGTGCACCCAGCCTCAGCCCCACAGCGTGCTGTCCCATCCCGATCTCTGCTGCCCCTCCCAGGACGATGCCGAGGCCTCAGTAACCACCCATGACGGTGGCCAACGGGATGTGGACCTGGGGCTTCAGAGACGCCTCAGAGACCTGGAAGTGGTGGGGAGGACGTGGCCCGGTTCCCAGGGGCGTTCTCTGCCCATCCTGACCCTCGGCCTGGGTGGTCCATCCCCACACAGGAAGCTAAGAGGACGCTGGATCCAGCAGAATCGCTGTCCCAGGGGATGGCCCCAACATGGCGACTGTGAGCAGCTGTTAGTTTCTTGGCGAGCAGAACAAATTATTTTAACAGCAGAGCAGTTCTTCTCTGTGCAGCTCGGGGGTGAGGGCCTTGGGAGTTCCATGCCCCGCTAGCGGGCCCTCACCTTGGACCAGCACCGGACAGTGTGGTGGCCCAGTGGGCCTCGGGACCTTGGGTTAGTCTGTCCAGGGAGAGATGGGTCCCTCCCAGGCCTGGAGTCCCGAGACCCTCGCAGGCCAGAGCCAGGCCCCGACACCAGGGACCAGGCATTGCTGCAGCAGCTAACCCTGCCTGCCTGGGGTCCCTGCTGTACTCGTCGCAGGCCCCAGAGCAAATTCTGAGTGTGCATCTGTGAACGTGATGGTGCGAGGGTACATGTGTGCATGTGGACACATATATCTGTAAACATGCTGCATGAGTGGGCGTGCCTGTGCGTGCACGCTCATGTCTGCGTGTGAGGTCGTGGCTTCTGCCCTCCAGAGCTTGCACACCTGCCTTGGTCTCTGCCTGGCGACACAGCCAGGGGTCCCAACACAGGCACCCTGGCCTTGAGGCCCACCCCATGCAGTGAGGGGAGCGAGGACCGAGTATGCGCTTCTCCCAGGGGCATGGCTGTGTGATGCCAGGCGACGGATGATCCCTCTGGGCCGGCCACCACCTTGCTGTCCACTAGGTGAGATCACATGCACACTGAGCTCGGGGATTGTGTCCCAGTCACCCCAGCTCTGGAAAGGGCCCTGGGGTGGTGTCCAGGGGGCTAGGCAGAGGGTCTCAGCCAAGAAGGGTCCTGGGCTGGACAGCTACCCACACGGCAGGGTAGGGCCCAGTGCCCACACTGGGTGAGAAGCCTCAAGCCATAGGCAGGAGGAAGAGGCAGCTCAGGCCTGCTGGGTGTCCCCCACAACAGAAAAGCGCCCTGGGCTGGCCACTGCATGGCTCCCACCTTGGCGAAGATAGGAATCCATACTGGGCCGAGCGGCGCTCCAGTAAGGCTGGGCCTGTTGGCGGGGGGCGGAGGCAGGTGGGAGAGAGTAGGCCAGGCTGCCCATCATCACCCACTCCCAGGCTGAAGACAGGCCAAGGTGTCTGGGCCAGCTCCTCACACGCCTTCTGTGAGCCGAGCTGGGCCAGGCCCCGCCAGGTTCTGTCACCCTTGGGGGACGCCCAGCACATGAACTGTGGGGCCAGGTCCTCGCACGCAGGCGGCAGGGTCACGGGCACCATGCCACTGCCTGCCCCAGCACAGGGGGCAGCCAGGACAGGGACAGCCTTGCTCACCGGGACAGAGTGCGTGTGGCCCCTCTCCACAGCCCCCTCCCCCTCTCCTGCCCACTCCAGGGTTGGCAAAGCTTCAAAGGCCCTGCCTCATTCCTCCACTGCTGCCCGAGGGCACAGCTCGTCCCCACAGGGAGCCGTCGCCCTGGATACCACCTGCGCCCGCCTGCCCGCCTGCGGCTGTTGGTGCAGCTTGGCGATGCTCCTCTGGGCCCCCACATCCCTTGGCCGGGGCAGTAGGGGGGTGTCTAATGGGATCAGTGTCCTCTGGCCCCCAGGAGACCTGCCTGCTGAGTGTGAGCTCAAGTTGCCTGGGGGGTCGGGCTGTTTGTGAATGAATGAATGAGCAAATGAATGAATGAATGAGTGAATGTGTTGACCTAAACAAATAGAACAGCCAGCTATTTTACCAGTAAATGAGCTTTTTTCAGGAATTGCCATTGGGGACAAGTAAGCGAAGGCCCCAGGCAAGTCCAGCATGCAAGGGGAAGGAGCTACTTTACGGAGAAAAGGGGGGAGTCGGGCGCGGCTGTTTTGAATGAAAATCCGTTGGTGGAAAGCAAGGTTCTGGTTGGTGGCATTTCTCGTCGTCGCTGAGTTGCTGGGCAGGAGGAAACCTTCCTTCATCCGCCGGGCGGTGGCTGAGGACCCTCCCTGGCGGGGTCTGTAACCACAGAAGAGGAGAAGCGTGTGAGGGCTCCCCTGCTGACCTCCCGACCTCATTTGAAACAAGGTTTCCTTCGCGCTGTTTCACAAAGGGAGGCATGAAAAAGAGCAGTGCCTCGGGCCTCACTGGGGATTGCCCGAGGACAGCAGGGCCAGGGGCTCCAGGCTCCCATTGGGCCCCGGGTTGCATTTAGGGCCTTGAACCTAGCTTTGTGTGAGGTTCCCTCGGTGCCCTCTGGCCCCTGCAGGACATGGGGACTCCGGGGGCCATTCCCCCACTGCACACGGCGGGCTGGGGGCACAGTGGGGCCTGTGGGGGGCTGGAGGCTGGGGGCGGAAGCTCTTGGCGTTCCTCCCCAAGCGTTTCCCATCGGCCCCTTCCCACCCAGGAGGCCGGCCCTTCTGGCGTGGTAGCTGTGTGGCTGGTTGTAGCCAAAGGGCCATGGGCAGGAGTGGGGTGCGAGGCCTGCAAGTTCCCCCTCTCCCTCGGCCCAGAATCCAGTGACATCCCAGATGGTGGCTGCCCATCAGCCTGGGTCAACAAATGACTTAGAACTGGGCCCCTCACCAGCCCACAGCAGCATTTACTGTGAGCAGGAAATCCTCTTCTGTTGCTTTAAGCCTTGCTCTGTTTGTTAGGTCAGCACAGCTCGCCCATCCTGACTGATACAGGGGACCGCCACTGGGTTGGTTCCTCACTGGACACAGAAATGGGGCGACAGCCGGGTCTGAGGCTGCCCGGAGGCAGCGTGGATGGAAAGCGCCCTCCCAGCAAATGTCTGGGCTGGCAGGCCAGCCAACCCCTGCAGACTTGAAGCCCATGAAAGTGAGCCCGAGAGAGGGGACTTGACTGCGGTAGGCCAGCAGGATAGGCACGTAGCCACGGTCCCCGGGCCTTGCCAGGGTGGGCAGTGAGTGGCTCTGCAGGACAGAGAAGAGCCTTGGGCTACGGGCCACAGTGAGGTTGGTCCCTCCGTGGGGAGCCACTGCCCCTTGGCCCAGCCAGGCTGGCTCACTAACGTGTCTACCCAGATGTCCCCAGGGCTGAATTATCTTGTCAGGGTAAAGCTCCTGGCCTTCATCCCCATCTCCCTCCTTCGTGCTCTGCCACCAGCCCACCCCTCCTCTCCCTTCTCCCTCCTCCAGGTCAGACACCACCTTGCTCCCCAGGGATGCATGTGGACTGGCCTCCACTGTCTCCCTGGTGACCAGCACCCACTGTCCATTCCTCCAGGCCAGGCCATCGCCTCTGTCTCCCACAGGGTCCCGAGTCCTAGAGCAGCCTGTGCCTGGCACACAGTAGGTGTTCAATAAATTACCATGAGGGCATACCATGGCCACCCCGTTTTACACAAGGGGACGCTGAGGCTCAGAGCCACATGCCCTGGCCCGTGGGGCCTGCCATACAGAGGCCCGTTGCCCCAGGCACCTGCACCCCGCTCTCGGGCCAGGCTCATCGGGAGCCCCGAGAGCCCCATTGTGTGTGGGGAGACCATGTTGCCTTGCAAAGCCATGTTTCCATCAGCAAGAGATGGATAATTAACGTCATGGTGCTTTGAAACTGTTTTGGTTTTTATTTCAAACCTTTTTTTCTATGTATAGAACCAACACTTCTGTTAGGCACCAAATTTCTTTTTTAATAAACATGGCAGCTATTTATTCAATCCCTAGTGCTCCCTGGGGTGGACAAGCACAGGGGCATCAAGGACCTACAGGGCACCGCCATCAGCCACCACCCCACACCCGCCAAGCCCCCAAGTGCGCGGCGGGGGCAGAGGGCAGAGGTCATGAGCAAGGGTCCTCAGTGCCCCAGCACCCCACCTGGTTCCTCTCATCCCCTACCAGGCCTGGGATGGGGTGATGGATGGGTGGTGCCAGCTCTGAGATGGGATGCGGTGGAGCCCGGGGCAAGATGGGCCCCAGGCAAATATCCAGGTGGAGGCTGGGAGCTCCCCTCACAGGGACAGCACTTGATGGGGAGGCCCTGGAGGTCACAGTCCTGGAAGAGCAGGCCGAGCAGGCCGAGCAGGCCATGGGATGCGAGGCCACTTGCCCCAGGGCCAGCGCCTGCTTCACGCCACCCACAAGGCCTGCCTTCCTTCATGCGCCGAGCCTAGGACCTGAGCTGGGAGCCTGCAGAATTCAGCTCTGTGATTCTCTGGGCTGAAAGTTGGCGAATGTTGATTTCTTGGCTCTGTGAGTCCATCCTCAAATGCCACTACTTGGTGCTTTCTCAGAGATTATGTCAGAAACACTTATTTTTAAATTACAAGCCAAGGAGAGTGTGGGCAGCAGAAGGAAAACAATATGTTAACACTCTCCAAATGCATCTTCCTAGGCTTGAGGCTCAGGGCTGGCCAAATGACAGGACGCTGGAAACCCTCTGCCAGTCCACAGCGAGGTTCAGGGAGTGGACATCCCGGCCCTGCGTCCTGGTCCTGCCACCCAGCTGCATTTTCTTGGCTAGGATGTGATGCTAAACAAAAGAATTGGGATGTAGACTTTTTTTTTTTTGAGGAAGATTAGCCCTGAGCTAACATCTGCCGCCAATCCTTCTCTTTTTGGTGAGGAAGACTGGTCCTGAGCTAACATCCGTGCCCATCTTCCTCTGTTTTATATGTGGGATGCCTGCCACAGCATGGCTTGACAAGTGGTGCGTGGGTTTGCACCCAGGATTTGAACCGGCAAAGCCCGGGCCACAGAAGCAGACCGTACGAACTTAACCGCTATGCCTCTGGGCTGGCCCCTAGATGTTTTTTCCTTGCAAAAAATCATCATTAATTTTTTAAAGTGTGCAATATTGTCCTCAACAAAACATGAAAAATGAGTTGTCTGTTCCCAATAAATATTTTCTAGATTAAGTATTTGTAACACTATCAATTATTTATCTCCATATATGGAGAATGCATAATTTGTAATAAAATGCAGAAAGGGTTTTAATTTTCCTGTACAATATATGAAATTGAATTTTTGACTAATACATGAATAAATTGACTCTAATCCCTTCCTGTCATGGTATATGGTATTGTTTTAGGCATAAATCTCTTATTTTTATAGATGTTTTCAAAAAATTAATCACCAATATTTAAGGATCGGCGTGAATCTCCATAACGGGCCTCCTGGCGGGCTCCCATTTATGAGGCTTGCCATTTCCACATGGCCCACGAATCATCAACCTCGCCCCAGGATCGTGCCAGGGCTCTAGAAACACTTACAAGTGTTTCTAATTTATAAAACAGACACTGCGGGGGCCGTAAGGAGGCTGCTCTGGGCTGTCGGCGGGAACCGCAGCACGTGGCCCCGCCCAGTGGCCCTGTCCCGCGGCCCCAGCTCTGTGCGGTGGTTCGGCCACCCAGCCTGGTCCCTGACAGAGATAGGCAAGGGCGGTCCGTCCCACACATGAGCAGGCCGCAGCAGCAGAAGCAGGTCTGGGCGCCGCGCTTATGTGGCCCAGAGACTTGGGGAGGAAGGCAGAGCGGGCTCATTGTGCCAAGAGACCTAGGGGACACAGAAGGGCCGGCACATGGCGGGGTGAGGGCCAAGGGGAGAATGACAGACAGGGGAGAGTGGAGCCAGGACCCACAACCGTTAACTCCACAAACCTCCTGGGCACAGGGCTCAGAGCTCACCCAGGGAAGCCAACTGAATCCAGTAAGTGCGTCAAGCACCTGTCCTATCCCGGACGCTGGGGACAGGTGCATAAGGGGAGCCCTGTCTCCCCATCGGAGTGTGACATCTGGTGGGGACCACATCAGGTTGGGCTAGGCCAAGCCAGGAAGGCTTCTTGGAAGAGCTGGTACGGTGTGGGCTGAGGCACCCAGTCACACCACCAGCTCACTGTGTGACCCTGACGGGGGCTCTGCCCTGCAGAGGCAGCGTGCCCCTGCCCTGGGCCTCAGTTTCTCCACCAGGACTCACAAAGTCCAGGTTAAGTCCCCATGAGGCTGTATGTTGGCCACAGGGCCGGGCTAGCCACTCCCTTCCTGATGTCCAACTCCTCTGCAAAGCGGGGATAAGGGCTCTGCGGGAGACAACATGGGGGTGGCTGAACCCCTTTCTGCCAGAGGCAGACCCTGCCCCAGGCATCAGGGGTGGGCTCATGGTCCAGGCTAGGCCAATCACGGCACCTCCTCCTCCTGGCCTTATCAACAGTGATTGGGCAGAGTGAGTCATGTGACCTGAGCCAGGCCATCAAGATGCTTTCTTGGAATTTTTCACACAGAAGCAGGAGGTAGTGCCCCTTTCTCCCTGGAGGGGGTCTAGAGGCACCAGCCTGGCACTGCCAGGGCCACAGGTCCTCCCCGGGACCAGCCAGTTGGGAAGGCTAACTGTGGAGGGAAGGGCCTCCCGAGTACTCTGCATCCAGGGTTCCCATGTCCTGGGACCAGCTCATCCCTGCAGTCCTGAGGCCACCTGGGAGCCACAGAGTCCCCACCCACACTGTCCCAGAACTGCCCGCGGCCTGCGGGGTTTGTGTCAGAGCCTGGCGCCTCAGGCCCCTGAGAGCGCGTGGTCGCGGAGTCAGTGCTGATGTTGTAGTGATGCAGGGCACGGGGTGAGGGGCAGAACCCGGGGTTCCGGCTCGGTCCTGACGCCGTCTAAGATGCGTCTTCCAGCGTCTGCGCGTCAGGAAGCAGCAAGGATCGCTTCATCACAAAGCCCTGATAATTGGAGACCCAGAGATGAAAGTGTGCTTTTGACGAGTGAGACTCGAGCCCTCAGAATCAAGAGCAGGATGTTCATCTACAGGACCACCCACTGCCACTGAGCACAGAAAGCCGAAAGGCCAGGAGCAAAGAGATGTACAACAGAGGGTGCACCAGGCCAGTCACAAAAGGACAAGTCCTGCAGGATTCCAGATACGTGAGGGGCCCCGAGTCGTCAGATTCATAGGCAGGAAGCAGGATGGTGGCTGCCAGGAGTTGGGGAGGGGGATGGGGAGTTCTTGTTTAACGAGGACAGAGATTCAGTTTGGGAAGATGGAAAGTTCTGGAAGTGGATGGTGGTGATGGTTGCACAACAATGTGAATGTACTCAATGCCACTGAGCTGTACACTTAGAAATGGTTAAGATGGTAAGTTATATGTTATGTGTGTTTTACCACAATAAAGAAAAAAAGCCCTACCAAAAAATAAAACCAAATTATAAGTCTATATATGATTAAATTTTAAAAATACAAAAAGAGGTCTCTGTTTCATTGTCAGTTCACTATGCAGGGTCACCTACTGAGGGAATGTTCTGAATACTGCGCAGCCACGATTTCCCTGGGGTCCTCCCCATCCTGGGCTGACAGGCAAGAGAATCCATCTCCACGATGGGACAGGCGGGATGAGCGAGAGCTGGCAGGTGTCAACCAGAAAGTCGTTGTCAAAGAGGCCGAGGGGCTGACTGGAATTTCGGGCATGCACAGCCCGGGGGCCCTCTGGGGGACATGAGGCCAGGAGGGGCTGAGGGCGGGGGCTGTGAGGTGGGCACAGAGCAGTGCAGGGTGAGAGTAGTGAAGGGTGTGCCTGTCTTCATGCAAGCGGGCAGGAGCAGGGCGCATGTGTGCCCTCTGACCTCCACCCCAGGCTGGTGGGAGGGAGTTCGTGTTTGGCAGTGGGGACCCTGCACAGGCTGAGAATGAAGCGGGGGACCCCCAGGGCCTGGGGGTAGGGGCAGGCCTGCACAAACCAGAGCTGGGACGGCCGGGAGAGTGGGTGCAAGCTGAGGGTCAGGGGTGTGAGTAGGCAGGACAGGCCCGGGGACAACGAGAGTCGAGCCACTGCTCCTCGCAGAGGGCACCCCACCCCGTCCCCGGGAACCTCTCAGCCGTAGTCCTGTGGGTCAGTGCCCGTGCATGGTCTCAGGGGCAGTGGAAGAGGCTCCTGACCACAGCCAGCACAGTGCAGGGAGGGCGGCGGGGGGGCGCCCAGGCTCCACAGGCTGCTGGATGGCTTTCCAGGAGGTGGGGCACGTCCACAGGCCCAGTGGGCACAGGCAAAGCCCCGCTGACCAGCCTCGTTACCCACAGGGTGGCTGAGCAGACAACCAGAGGGGCCTGGTGTGACAGAGCAGCACCTGAGGGGCCTCGGGCACCGACTCTCGGAGCAGCCTTGAGTCTGTGGTCCAGGGCGCACTGCAGCCACCAGCACCCAGGGGCCTCAGACTCGCCATTGCTGGGCACAGGAGCAATCCAGCACTGCTGTGGTGGAAGGGGGTGGTCCACGGCACCGGACCCAACGCCCCACAGGCCTCGTGTGCCTCCTGCACCCCAGGTGGTGGGTGCCTCGATGTGCCAGGTGGAAGTGTTTATCTAACACCCTGGGAAACTGAGATGGGATTTGAATCCAACTCAGATTCCAAATCCTGGCCTGTGGGCTCCCTGCCTCCGCAGATACTTCACCTCTGGTGCAGGGAGGTCCCAAGCCCCAGCCCACCACTAGGCCTGACTTCTCTGGACCCCGTTGGCCAGTGTTTCCCATCTGGCTTTCCTTCTACCAGCCCACCTATGTGTGTGTGAGCACGCACGCGTGTGTGTGCATGCGCCTGCACACTTGTACGTGCTTGTGTGTGTGTATCTAGACATCAGAACCATGGTGGCAGCCCCGAGGACCAGCTCCTGGAGGGGCTCTGTCTCTGTGTCCTTGTATCCTTACATACTCAGAGCATCACGGGAACAGATTCCTAAATGGACAGAGGCCAAGGTAGCCCCCACAGTGGCAAGGCACCCATGCCAGGGCTGCAGGAGAACGAAGGCCAGGCAGGGCCCCCATCCCACACCCCCAAGTCCAAGCTCAAGGGATCAGAGGCTGGCAAAGGCAGCCAGACCCTCTGAAGCAGCTCGATTATGAATTCTGTCACGGGGGAAGGACAGGCCCCTCCTGTGGCTGAGGGAGGCCGCTCCCCGGAGGCCCCCACCTTGGAGAACAGCAGCCCTGCCCAATAGTGAAGCAGGTCCCGGACCCCAAGATGAGCCACTCGCCTGCAGGGGACGGTGACACAAAGATGGGCAGAGGCTAGAAGCCTGGAGAGGGTGGCAGGGTGTGGTCCACTCCCCAACACCCTTTAATGAGGGGAAACAGGCTCGGGGTTGTGGGCCCTGAGCAAGGAGACAGTTGTTGCTATGGGATCTGAGAGGCACCCCCGACTCTCAGAGCCCCCAGAGGGCCAGAGACACCGGTGAGGCCCGTGACCCCTGGCAGGCACCCTCCCCAGGAAGACCAGGGTGGTTGTTGTGGGTCCACAACAGGATATCCAGAAATTGCCTGCATGTGGCCCTGGCGGGGACCCAGGCCAGACTGCCCAGCTTCCCTCCCTGCCCTCTTCTGTGACACCCCCAGACAGTCACCCTGTGTGGGAGAGCTCATCTCATCTGGCTCCACCTCCTTTCTCTCCTCTTGCTGTCTGCTTGTGAATGAAGAACCCGGGTCACAACGTGGCTGGGCCAGCTGCCAGCCCCTTGACCCTCACCCAGTCCCTTGTTCGTCCAGAGATAACGAGGCTCCGATGTTGTCTGTGAAAGGGGTGTGTCCTCTCGGCGGGCATGGGTCAGAGGTGAGATGGGGTCCTTATGTAGAGGGGGCTGGGGAGGCATCCTAGGTGGAGGTGATGGCCTCAGCCAAGGCCTGCAGGCTGCACCTAGCACAGAGCCGGGTTCTGGGGACTGGAGCCGCCCACCGAGACTGCAGTGTGGACATGGGGGGCATGGCTGCCCGCCAGGGCTGGGCCCCAGAGGAGCAGGTGCCAGGAGGAAACTGAAGCTGGGAGGGCAATGTGGCCCCAAGTAGCAGGCTGCTCTGAGGGGGAGGCAGGATCGCAGCCAGCTACCCCCAGATGGTTCCATGGCCACTGGGGACTCTGGGGGAATGTGGGGCCGACGCCGCCCCTCAGGCCCTGGTTCTGTGCGTGGACTCCTCGGCGCCCGCCTCATCACGTGTGGGAGCTCAGGGGCACTGCCGTGAGCACTTCAACACTCCTCTTGCCTTCCAAGTCGAAGGCACGGCTAACTGTGATTCTGTGGACTGAGCACCACCTCATTAGCCTGCTGGTCGCATCCCCAGGGCCAGGGCCACTGAGACCAGCGAAGCCGAGTGGTCCTGAGCCCTTCACGCCTGGCAGATAGACGGCAGCCGCCGGACCCAGGTCAGACTCCTCCTCATGCTGACCCATAGCCCACGCACACCCCGGGCCCTATTTGCCTCAGTTTACCCTGTCTTCCTTGTCTGGAGCCTGTGGATGCATCCCCGCGGGGCAGGCACAGGCCAGCACCCACCCTGCCTCCGCAGGGCCAGGACCCACTGCAGGCCTTGCCATTGGCTCCTGCTCCCCATTTCCCCAGGACTGCGGGATCAGTGATGCCCCCCAGCCACCAACGTGATGAGCCAAACAGCACCCTCTTCCTTCCAGGGGCACAACTTTGATGATGGCAGAGCTGAGTCTGTCCCCTGGTCCCTGAGTGTCCTCATCCCGCGTCTATAAACCACCAAATGTGCTGTTTGCCCCTTTCTGTCCTTTCCCTTCGAAGCCTCAGGAGCGAGTGGAGCTCACACTGGCTTCTGAGACCTTTGGATGTCAAGCTCATGGGGCCTGCTGTGCCCTGAGCAGCAGCAATTTCTTTCTGAGGAAGTCTTCCTAACAGTCCTTGAGCTGCTTCCACATTTCACGCGCCCTGGGAGACCAGCCCCATGCTACGTTGACAGGTGACGGGGACACCATGTCCCTCCCAGCCCTGGGGACGCTGCCAGTCAGCAGGTACCATTTGGCAACAGAATAGAGTCAGGCAACAGCTATGGCAGCAGAGCCACTGCGAGCCACCTCGACCAGTCCCTGCAGCAGCCGTGGGACAGGACGCTATGGTGGGGATCCAAGCCAGGGCCACGGGGCTGGCAGGAGCCATGCCAGGATTTGAACCCACCTGGGATCACGTCCACTGGGCCTGGGACCATCGGACACCCGGCCTGACACATGTGTCCTTCAGGCACAGCCCCGCCGCAGCACCCCCGCGGCTCACTGGGCGTGGTGCTGCTGGCAGAGCGGAGGCGGGGCCGAGTGCCTGCCCAAGAGACCTTCCCCGTGGCTCCTGCCCGCCTGTTCATCCCCATCACTCCACCAGCCTCAGGCCTCAGGCTACAGCCGGCTCCCTGAGTGACAGCAATTAGGGCCGTGGCTGGCAGAGCAGCCTGCTTCCCACAAAGCACCTGACGTGGCGGCAGCTCCCCGGGGGCTGCTGCGCTCCGGCTGTGGCTGAGGCGCTTGGAATCTGCTGCTTTCTGCTGTAAAAATGGAAACATCCCTTACGTGAGACACAAGCTGGTGAGGAGAACGCCGCTGTGAAATCTCGCGCCCCAAGGCGGCGGGTGGTGGCGGGGCCGCCAGGCAGGAAGGGCTGCGCGGGGGAAGCCAAGAGCCTGGGGGTTCAGGGGCGAGGCGCAGACCCCCAGCCAGACAACCCCGCTGGGAATACCGGCGAGGCCCTTCCTGCCTTGAGAGGCCGTTTTCCAAAAACGCCAACGGAGCCAACCGCATCCGGCTTTCAGCACCACCCAGAGCTGCTGGAATAGCTGTGAGGAAGGTGGGCGTGCAGGCGCGGTCCGGGGGCCATCCAAATCGGGGAGAGCGGCTCCCCAGGCCCAGAGGCGCAGGCGGCCGGGTGTCGACAGTTCTGCTGCCAGGGGGAGTATGGGGTCAAGGATGGTGTGTCTGTGCCACAAGCCCAGGCCCCAAGCTGCGCCTGGCGGTCCTAGTCGGGGCTTCAGAAGCACACACAGGACCTTCGCGGCCCCCAGGCTGCACGGGGCACCCTGATGACCCCACCCACAGCACAGCCCCGGAGTCGGAGTCAGAGTCACCCCACTTCCCTGGCCAGGCCTCTCCTTCCCAGCCCCTCTGACCCTCGCACTGCTCAGCCGCAGGCTCGGTACCTCGGGCTGAAGCCCCAGCGCTAACTAAGCCAGCGCCGCCGGCACACGCCCACCAGCACGAGGAGCCGCGTGTGCGCGCGACTCGCCCCCGCCCAGCCGGCGTTCTCACCGCAGATCCACAGGAAGCCTGCACAGCGCCCATGTGCTCCCGCCGAAGGTGGATGCTGCCCCAAAGGGTCAGGCCCTGGGCCGGGTCCCCAAGGCAACCCAGTGTGGAGCCCAGAGCCTCCAGCTGCCTGTTGGGGGCCGGGGAGTCTGGCAGCCTCCTCTGCAGTTGCAATCGGGGTGCCCAGGGCAGGCCCAACCAGTGGGCACTTTCCCTGCGGGGTTGCTGGTTACCGTGAGGCCAAGAGGAGGGCCAGGGCGTGTCCTCCAGCCCCAGAGCCTGTGCCCAGCTCCCAGGTGGGTGCCGACCGCCCTGTCAATCGCGTCTGGCCCAGGCTCCTCTGTGAGGGCCCTGGCCTCCAAGGCTTGTCACCCAGTTCCAGAAACCAGGCATTCGGCCACTGCTTCAGGCCCACCCAGCTGTCGAAATTGACTCCCAGGAAGCCAACCATGCAGATGTGAAACCAGGACCACCACGCACTCACACATGTTTGCACACTCGCTCACACACATTTCTTAACACAGGCTGACTCACATGCACACTTGTCACAAACGTGCACACTCACACTCATAGTGCACAGGCACTTGCACACTCAAAACACACTTGCACACCCACAAGCTCACTCACATGCGTGCATATCACACTTGCATACTTGCTCACATTCTCATACACCCAAACGTGTGCAGTCACACACTCACACCCTTGCACGCTCACATTCTCACACTAATTCACACATACACGAGCACAGTTTGTCTTTTGGTTCTCACTCAGGCCCTTTGCACAGATCCATTGCTGACATTCTGAGGTGGGTGTTTCACCTGCGGCTGCTGCCAAATGCCCCCTCCCTCGTGTGAGGGAGCAGCCGTGGGCCCGCTGGCTGCTCCAGACCTTCTCTCTGCACCCATGACAACAGGTCTGCCTTCCTCACCCAGAGAGGCCCTGGGCTGACCTGAGCAGGCGAGTGGGGAGTGACTCCAGAGGGCTGGCCACTGGCCAGCGTATCAGCTCCGCTGCCCACCTGCTTGGTGGCTGTGGAGACCAGGCGCCACAGGGCTGGGCATCCTGGAGGCCTCCCTGGAACTGGGGCCCCGGGCAGGCACGTGGTGGGCATGGGGCAGACAAGGACATGGGCTCTGCACTGTGGGACTAGGGGGACAGAAATAAGGCTAATAAGATGGGGGCAAAGGGCCTCTCCACATGAAACTTATCCCTGAGATTACCAAAAGCTAGGAGACACGTGGTCCAAAGGTGACCTCGTGAGGAGTGGCCTCACTGGCCTCTGACAGCAAAGGCCAGGAGGAGACACTGGGTTGGGGTCCTGGGCCAAGACAGGGCAGGGGTCAATGTTGACCCCCGGGACTCAGGCACTGGGAGCCAGACAGAGGGCCCTTGTCAGGTGGACAGCGCGGGGTTGTTGCTGCATGAAGACCCCACTGCCTGGGCCACACTTCAGGTCACAAGGTGTCACTGGGACTACCCAGCCAGGGGGAGAGGGAGCCGCCCACCCTCCCGCCCTCACTGGCAAGTCTAGGGGGCCAGGAGGGCCCTGCCCAGGGGCTCAGGGTCTGAGTTTGGAGAGAGGCTGGTCAGAGGTGGGGAGTGAGAGTGGGCTGTGGGCCATGCCCTCGTAGCAGCAATGTGAGAGCTGCAGCCACAGTCCATGTGGCCCTCTATACACTTGGCTGCTGGCCTGACATGACTTTGAGGGTGACGGCAGCTGTGAACCTCTTGGGGCAGCATGCCGTCACGGAGGGATGGGCTTGGCAGGCCGGCTCACCCGAGGCCCAGGCCACACCTGACCACGGGCTAAGGCCCAGCCAGGAGGGTCTCCTCCTCAGCCAGGGGCAGCCCAGCCCCTCCATGCACCAGGCAGAAGCCCAGTGGCAGCCCAGCCTGCAGGGCAGGCAGGATAGGGGAGGGCAGGGGCAGGGCAGAGGAGTGGAGGGAGGCTGGAGGATGTGCTGATGGTTGGCTGTCTCAGTTCAGGGTACCCCAAAGCAACTGTGCATGGAGGGGGACACTCGGGAGGATCTGTGGGGAGTGAGGGAAGCTGCACGGGGGAGAGACACCAAGCAGAGACGAGCATCCAGCAAGGCCAAGGCCAGCCTGGTCCCACAGAGCACAGAGCAGGAGCGGCAGCTGGAGTTGGTTGGCCCTGGGCCAGGGGCCAGCTTGCATACCCTACACTCGTCAGACACTGACCGCAGGCCACCTGAGGGCAGCCCCTGCCCAGGCCTGAGCCCCCGACCACATGGCGCCTGCCCTGCCCCTGTCTGTACCTGAGCAGTCCCTGAGCACTTGGTCCTGAGCAAACGGGTCTGTTGACCAAGTTTGCGCCAAGTCTGCTCAGTGTCCGGGGCCTCCCACAGCAGCCCACCTACAGCTTCAAGCCCTGCCCAGCCTGGCCCTGGCCCTCCCAACTGGTGGGGCAGTGTTCCAACGCGGCCGCTCGGGGACTGCCCCGCCCCAGCCGAGGCGCACTCTCACAGCCAGGACACGGCAGGACCTTCCACCACCAGCTTTCCAGAGGCAGGATCTGGGGTCCCAGGACCACACCCCAGGACCACCCACGCCTGTGCTCCCAGAGCAGCTCTCGAGGGTTGGGGGACGGTGGAGTTTCCAGCTGTCACAGCAAGCCACCCTCATCACCTGGAAGAGCCCAGGCCCTCAAAAGTTGGCTGAGGGAGTGAACGGGGGGCTGCGGTGCTCACCACAGTGGACAGAGGTGTGCGGGGCTGCAGGGAGAGAGGGAAGAAGCCTGGATGGCATGTCAGCCGGCTGTGGTCCCCACCATAGTAGGAGGCAGCCTGAGGGTCCCCGCCTGTTCAAACTTTCTGATTGTCACAGGACACCCAAGCCTATGTGCCTGTGCGGAGGGACTGGCCTGGGGAGGGCCCAGGCAGAGACCACCACACCAGTGGGCAGCGTGGTCAGGGCTGGGGCTGGGGCTGACCTTCTCGTCCTGGCCCCATCGCCCACCAAGGCTCAGACACCCAGAGCTCAGAGACCAGAGCTGCTGGGATCTCGGGTGTGAAGATATGGCCGGCCTGGAAGGGCCTCAGCTGGCACCTGGCTGGCATCATGGGCACCCAGTCTCCCACCCATCTTGGGCACTGGCCTAGATGGGCAGTGGGCTGCTCCACCCTGGTACCCAGTCCCCACCCCGCCGCCCAGGGAGTCCGGCCCTCAGCCTGCCCTCTGCTCTTCTGGTTCAGCACTTCTTCCAGGGTCCATGGGGCCACTAGGAAAGGTCAGCTGCCATAGTCTGATTGGGCTGCCCCTGCTGACAGCTGGGAGGGGCTGCTGGAGACTACCAGGTAGGTGGTACACAGGGGTCCTGCCTCATCCTGGGCCAGGTCTGCATCAGGGTCTTTCATCAGGGGGTGGGGGCCTTGCTGCTTCGTCACAGCCCCACGCCAGCCCTGCTGGGCAGCTTGCCAAATGCAGGGGGAAACGGAGGCTCGGGCAGACACCTGACAAACGTCAGGATCTGTGGCCAGACCCCCAGGAGAGGGGGCAACACAGGCCTTCCCAGAGGATACTGGTCTGGACCCGAACATCCCAGTTGTCGCCTGGGCTGGGCAGTCGCCACCACCAGGGTTTTGTTTGTGCCTTCTTTTCAGAGAGGGGCGATGTGTGTTGGGGGACATCCCATGAAGAATTCAACCCTCAGAGTCCCCAAGGCCAATCATATTGACACCACCCAGCAGCCCCCGGGCCGCAGGGCGCTGGACCGCCTCTCTCCCAGGCTCTGAGAAAGGCGGCCCCTCCAGGCTGCTCTGGAGACTCGCCCGTCACTCTGGGCCCCTCGGCCCCTCACAGCCCAGCAGGGTCAGGCTGGCATGGGCCCGTGGCCCCGAGACCAGGTCCAGCGCTGGCTCACCTGTCCTTCCTCAGCCAGTGCCTGCCAACACCTCCTGTCACTGCCACATGGGCGGAGGGGAGAGCGCAGCAGAGACACATCCCGGCCGCTCAGGAGCCCGTCCTGAGTCCCAACCCTGGGTGTCACGAGGCCCAGGGCCGCCTGAAGTGCCTGTGGGGTCCCCAGCCACATTCTCAGGCTCAAGTAGCTGGAACCAGGGAGTGATGGCCCTGCTCGCCTCGATCCTCGCCTGCCCAGCAGCAGAAGAGGGATGGGCAGGCTTGGGCAGGGATGCAGAGCAGAGGGCACAGGGGGACTCCAGCGGTGGACGAGGGAGGTCTCTCCTTGGGGGTCCCTCACATGCTGAGGATCTGCACACCCAGTCCGGACGGTCACAGTGGCCACCGTGCGCCCTGTGGAGGCTCATTGCCTTCCCTTTGCCACAGGGCTTGTCAAATGCGTGAATGAGTGAATGAATGATGAGTCACTGGCTGCCCCTGGAGTTACACCAAGGCCACTGGGGCCCAGAGGGGACGATGGAACTGGCCTGGTGTCACACAGCCCGTGGGGGAGGGTGGGTCCCCACCTGGTCAGAGGAGAAGGGACTTCACAGAAGTTTCCCCCAGAGGCTAGGCCGGAACATGACCTTGTCTTGTTCCCAGGGCCATCCTCTTACTCCCATGTCTGTCCCCAGTGCTGCCCCAGGCCAGGAGTTGACTGCCTGATTGAGAGCAGCATTTAAGTCCCCAGGAAGAAAAATCAACTCTCCTGGTTCCACTTTAATCCATTAGTTCCATTTCTGATAAACTTCCTGGTGCCCAGGGTCACCATCAAGCCACTGTGCCCAGCAGAGATTAGCTGCCAGGTCAGGAGTGCTGAGGTGACAGAAGCTGTCCTGGGACCGCGGCTCCACCCTACACGTGTACAGTCCAGGCTCACTGCAAGGACACCTCAAAGTCCAGGCCCTGCCTCTCAGGCCCACTCCAGCCACTCTCTCTCTCTAAGGCGTGAGTGATTAGCCACAGCCTCAGTTGGGAAGGTAGGAGGCATCGCCAGGTGGGCCTGGAGGACAGGAGCCTGAGGAACAAGTGGCTGCACCTTCCTCTGTTCAGGGGTTTTGGGCCCGCCGCTCAGGGGGGCCTCCAGAGCACTGAGTCAGAGGCCACTGAGGCAGGACATGGCAGTCCCTCCTGTTGGCAGAGGTCCCATGGCAGACCAGGAAGCAGACTCTGAGGCTCCTGCAGACCCAATTCAGATTGCACCCTGCAGAGGTCCTGGCCTGGGTGGGCCCTAAGCCCCCAAAGGCTCAAGGGGTTCACACACGCCCCGGCAGAGGCACAGTACCCCTGGACCCTGCGCTTCTCGCCCCTCCCTACTCCACCCTGTTGAAACCACAGAGAGGGTCCAGGGCTCTCGGGCAAAACATCTGAGAAGCAGAGTCAAGTGGCCGGACAAAGGGAGGGGAGGCTCCAGACCAGAGAGGAGCTGCCTCCAGATGTGGCATGCCGTGTTCCCGGGGCACTGCACCTGTCCTGCTAGGGGAAAGGGAGCCTCACAATGAGCTGCTTTGTCCCGGACCCTGTCCAGTCACCAGGCCCTGATCAGGTGCCCCACACGGACCTGGACTCTGGGCAGACCAGACTCCCCAAGCTCCCCTGGGGCCCTGGCAGAGCCCTCGGCCCCTCTGCAGCGTGGCCCTGGCCCACCAGGCATGGCAGACCCTCCACTGGCCTGAGCCCCCATCCACCTCCTAGGCATACACCGTGGCTGTGGCTGCTGACCTGGGTTTAGCGGACAGACCCCAGCTGGGGGCTACCAGCTGGGGGCCCAGCCCAGCCTCAGCTCCCTCATGGTGACCCAGTGACATGGTGGGGCCCGGATGAAACATGTTGATGTGGCTGTGCACTCGGCCCCTCAGAGAAGCCAGTGTGCTGGAGGCGAGTGGATGAGACAGCGGTCAATATTTGTGGAGGTGAATCGAATCTGTCAACTGGGAGCTGTGTGTGTTCCAGTGAGCTTTGTGGTTTCTGCCGCGGGTGGGAAAAGCCCAGTGAAAGGCCCCCCAGAGGCCGCTGAGCCAGGGCCTCCAGGAGCTGCTGGTCGTCCGGCAGGGAAGTGGCTGCGGCCAGCACAGTAAGAGCCCAGAAGTGCCAGCGAGGCGGTGGCCACTGGGGTCTCAGGCTGCGCGGTCTGCCCTGGTGCCCAGCAGGCCCCGCCCCACCCGGGGTCCCGGCAGTCCTCCGGGAGAGGGGGCAGCTGGGTGTCTCCCGGCGGTGGGGCAACCAGATGCCACGGGGATCCAGGGCGAGGGCAGGGAGGACGCAAGCCACTGGCACAGGGTGGGGCTGGGCCGCCACAGGGAAGCTTCCGAGGTGGGGACCCTTGCTGAGGCCTACTCCACCCCAGCCGCGTCCCCGAGGGCCGGGCGCCTCTAATCCCCAGAGCCCGAATTGGATTAGTCGTGTTTAGAAAGCGGCAAAGCTGCTGCTATTTGAGCAAGGGCTCAGCAGATTACGGACAGGAAAACCGCCCGAAACACGTGTTGACCGAAAACACACTGGAGGGGACGCCGGCTCAGCTCAGCCTTCCCCTGCCAGCTGAACACCTTCCCAGTGTGCGCTTGCACCACAGGGAGCAGACCCAGGGCAGGTCAGGGCCGCCAGGCCCCGAGGCCACTGGGCGGGGCCGGACTGCGAATGGGAAGAGTGTGGTGGCCCAGGAGTCAGCTGCTCAAGTCGCTTCATGTGCCTGTGACTCAGTCGCACGCCTGTGTCCCTCTCAGAGGGCCCAAGCCCTGGCACGTGGGAAGCGTGATGTGTGTTTTATTGCCACTTCCATTCCAATAACTGGGAAAGCCTCGGAGGCCAGGGTCCCAGGTCTGGGGCCCTGAACACAGCCTAGGCCTGGAGGGGACCGAGGCAGGGCCTGACCCTGTCGCCTGGCGGGTGGGCCCTGGAGCCATGTGGCTGCTCTTGGGAGAGGCCACTTTACCCCCCACCCCCACTCCTGCCCCCTGCCCTGGGTGCCACAGGAAATAATCCACCTGTGTGACCCTCCCAACCCTGGGGCAGCCAGGAGAGAGGATGGCAAAATTTTATTTCAAATAAACACAAATAAAATCCCTCTGTGGTAAAGAGCCTGGCCTGCCATGGGAGAGCAGAGTGGGTAAGAAGGAGGGAGGGTGGGCTTTGAGCACCCCTGCCTGGAGGAATGCCATCTTGGGGTGCCAAGCGTGTGTTCACTGACAGACCCTCACATCAATAAGGAGACTGGCTCAGGGAGGGGCTGCCCAGGCCTCGTGGTGGTCTGCACTCCAATTTGGAGGCCTATTTGCCCTGGCCGGTGTCTCTGCTGCCCCCAGGTCCTGGCAGCCAAGCTCAGCCTCCCAGTGCCCAGCAGGCCATCTCCTCAGGGGCACTTCCCCCTGCCCCTGGCCTCCCTGTGTCCCTGGGCTGCTGGAGATGGAGGGGCAGGAAGAGATGGAGGGAAGAGGGCACAAGGGGGACCAGGACAGATGGCCCGGCAGCTGGGGGTGCTCCCTGGAGTGAGACTGAGGATGCCAGGAAAGGGGGTGCCGAGGGGTGCCACAGCCCACCCCCACACCCCACTCCACTCCTCTCCCACAGTTTGGGGGAAGGTGCTGGACAGGGCTGAGGAACTGTGAGGGTGTTGGGCCGTGGGGAGTGGGGGTGGGCCGGCCCTGGGGTCCTCCAAGCTCTGCTATTGGGGACACTCACCCTAAGGCATCTGTCACCCCTGGAGCCCCAAGTCAGGGTCCTCCAGTCCTCTGGCTGTTTTCCCAGCTGTCGGCGGCCAGCACTCGGCCGCCCCTCCCCTCGAACCCCAGCCCCGGCTGCTTCGGCTGGTCCCGAGCGAGAGAGGGCCATCAATTATTTAGCTGCTGCCTCTCAGCCTTGTCTCTGACAGCACCTCGTGAAGTCGGGGGAAATAAATCTCCTCTCGGCTTGCTTCCACCCGCTGACAGGGAGCAGGCGGGCGCCAGTGATGGCAGCCCCAACCCGGCCCCTAGCCCCCAGCCAGCACGGAGCATCCCAGGCAGCCTGCTGGGCTCCTCTGCTATTAAACCCATAATTCATCAGAGACGAAGCCGGCTCCACGTGCCTCGGTTCTGGGGACGTGGAGAGGTCCGCCCACCAGTCCCAACCGCGCCTGGTATGACTCCCGGTGCCCAGCCCACCCCCGCCGGCCCCATCAGGCTTCAGGAGCTGTGTTTAAATCTGTGCCGGTGGCAAGTTCCTGGGCTCTGCACGGTGAACGGTGGAGGCCGCCTGCTCATGGGAGAGCACAGCACAGGTTCTGTGGGGCCAGGTAGTCCAGGGGCACAGGTGCAGGACCTGCAGAGGCAAGCGAGGGGCTAGGACACCTGGGGCACACAGCACCTGGACTGCATGGCCTTGGCCACACCCAAGATGACCATGGAGGTGACCATGGTCACCCCTGGTGGAAGAAGCGGCCCTTGCCACATCTTTGAAGAACAGAGCCATCTGCCACTGTGTGAGCTCCGGAGGCTGGGGGCAGCCTGGAGAGGGCAGGTGCCTGCCCAGGACGCCCTGGGGGCAGGGGGCACTCACGGCCTTGTGCCCCCAGCGAGGCACTTGTCCGGGTGAAAACAATGGACGGTGACATCGTGGAGGGTGCAGGTCAGGCCCCTGCCCCGCTGCATAGCCAGGAGAATCTGTGACTGAGTGAGTCCATGACCTTCCGCCTCCACAGGCCCTGGGGGTCCCTGCAGGATGGGGAGTGTGGGCCAAGCGGGGCAGTCACAAGGCAGCCAGACGAGGGGCAGAACAGAGGGAGGGGCAGAACAGAGGTGAGGCCAGCAAGCACTCTCAGGGCCACGCCCACCCCCTGGGCCCTCTGTCCGGCTCCACTCTCAAACCCTCGGGCATGCGGCAAGGCAGAGGCTCTGTGAATCCTGGTGATTCCAGGCCAGCCAACAAAAACACATGCTGGAGGCCCAACAGAAGGCCCAGCCTGGCTCCAGCCCCTGCAGCCCCTATCTGCATTCCCCTCCCGACTCCCGCTGCCTCCATAGGGCTGGGGCTGAGACCCAGGAGACCAAGGCCCAGAGGGGCCACCCAGTCCCTGCAATTAGCAGTAATAAGTTGACAGGCGCCCAGCGCAGGCCACAGGTCACGCGCCCGTTGAGGCTGATAATTAACTCGACAAGTTAATGGGAGAGGCACGGCCACCTCCCTGACCGCCTGGCCGCCCAGGAGCGAACGGGCTGCATTCCGGCCGCAACCTCAGGCTGCTGCAGGGGAGAGGCGGGGCCCACGAGGGACATCCAGACACAGGCCCGGGCCTCAGGGCCTCCCACAGGTCCCCAGCCCCAGAAGGCCACCCTGCCCTGCCCACTGGCTCCGTCCCAGGGTGCTGTTCCTGACTTGGCCTGCCTGCACCCCTGTGACTGGTACCCCTATGGACTGTCCCAGTGCTGTGTCACAGCTGCCCAGACCAGGTGACTCTGCCTCAAGCTCCGCCTCCCGAGGCTGCCTCCTGACACGGGCCACCCAGAGGCACAGCCCTCCTCCTCCTCTTCCTCTGCCCGTGGCCCAGGCAGCCTCTGGGGCCCATGTGGAGCTTTGGGTACCAAACACCTGGTACCTGCTTCTGCCGCAGCTTCAGGCCCCTCCTCACCCAGCAGACCTGTCCCCTCCCTCCCTCTGGGCCTGACCTCTCTTAATATGGCCAGTGCTGGTATCTGTGCCAGCATCCAACCACATCGGGGACTCGTGGGACTTTGTAGCCTGACTCTGAGCGTCTTTCTTCTCCGTGGCCAGCCAAGGTTGCCTCTCCACCTCACTCTGAATTGTTGGGTTTTGTGTCCCAGGACAGGTCCAGCTGATCATAGTTAGGCCCCATCTTGTCCCAGCCATGCGCAGGACATCTGTGCCCCCTTCGCCACGCCTGTGCCCCAGGGAGACTCCCTTGCCAGCCCCAGTGTGGGAGCTCAGTCCTGGGGCCTGTCACGTTACTCAGCTCTCTCTTCGAGAACTGATCCCTTGGAGGCGGCACAGCAGGCCACGCCTGTCCATCTCACGACCGACCTGTCGGCTGATTGCGCTGGGTCCGGCTCCCCTCTCAGGCTCCCCCACCCATGGGTGCCCTGTGGCCGCTCTCACTGCCGGGGGGCCAGGAACAGGCTTCTCTCCCACTCTGCCTCCATGTGGCCCAGCCCCCACGGCCGCCAAGGTCGCTGGGACGGGACACGCGCCACTGGGTCCTGAGCTGCCTCGGGAGGAGTGACGCTCACTCGGGAGCAGCACGTCCGGGTCTGAGAAGGCGTCGGAGGGAAAGAACCACCGTCAGGAAGAGCGAAGGAGGAGGAGCCGCCGACAGGCTTGGGTCAGGGGAGAGCGCCCGCCTGGCTTCTGAGGGCATAGACGAGTCCGTCCAGCTTTTACATCACCCCCACTGAAGGCACAGTCCTTGTGAGAGAGGCATCTGGCCTCAGGGCACGGGGAGACCTAAAGTAGCAGGACCCCTCTGACACAGAGAGGCCCAAGGAACCCACTTCCATGCCACTTTCCCATGCCCCAGGCCCCAGCCCGAGGGGCCCAGAGGGGCCAAAGCAAGGGGTCAGAGGCCAGGAATTCAGAGCCTCTGACAAAGGGGCCCCAGAAGTTCTTGGTGGGAGGAAATATTTCTGGAACGTTCCAGAGTGCCTCCTGTGCACCAGGCACTGTGCTGGACAAGGCACCCCTGCTGCTTCATTGACTCATCATCCCATTTTGCAGATGAAGGAACCGAGGCTCCGAGACACGCAGAGGCTTGGTCAGCATCTCTCCTGAGGGGCAGAGCTGGGATTCCGACCAGGACTGTCAGGGCTGGAACCCTCTAGTTTGTACCTCCAATGGGGTCGGACAAGGGCTGGGCCTCCTCCCAGAAGCCCTTGAGTCTGCATGAGAGTGGATGGCGGCAGGTGCAAACTGAGCAGGGACTCCAGCCACTCAGGCCTCCCCCTTCCCCCACAAGTGTCCTGAACACCTGACACAGGGACAAAGTAGGGCTCCCCTCTGCTACCTGGCAACCTGCCCACCCCATGTCAGTCACAGCTTGAGAGTATAACAGCTAGACCTTAAGTTAGCATGAGGGAAGCCATCTTAGGTAAAGGAAGCAACACTGTAACCATGCCCCGAATCACTAGTCTCAATACATTCTAGCCTGCTCGCAGCCTCCATGATGAAGCACCTCTAGCTTTTACAAAATACATGATCTGCTAGTTCTAGGACTCTTGCTTACGTATCTCCCAGCGGTGATAAAACAACTTTGTTCTCTGAGCTTCCAGGAACATGACGACCTGCAGAAAGAAAAATCCCGCGTTGGTCCCCATCGCGAATGACAGAGGAAAGAGACAACGTGGCGCCTTGAAGTTCATCTCACCGGATAGTCAACCTCCCTCACCCCCTCCTTCCCTGCCCGTCTCCCCTGTGCACCTGCCTCAAGGTGCTGTATGACTGGAAGACGGTTCATCAGGACGCTAGTCTGCCATCTTCCGATTATGCTAATCGTATAAACTTTCCTTTCTCAACCACCGGCTTGTTTGCAATTGATTGGCACTAGATTGCGGCGAGCCGAACAAGCCCCTTTTCGCTCCATTACAAGAGCGTCCCAGCTCACTCTGCCACCTCTCCTCCAGCCCCCAGCTCTGACCTCCCAGCTCTCAGCCTGATTCTGCACCAGCTCCTGCGCCTTGTACATCCATGCTGCCACATCTGCACTTCTTGAGACCAGGTCGGGCCTGTCCCCTCAGTAGCTGAAAGCTCCAGGCTATTGAGACAAGTTTTATGCTGGAGGGAAGGGAGGGAGGAGGGAGGAATCCCGTGTGTCCTGTTGATCAGGGCGTGGGGACTGCAGGTGTGGGCTGGAGGATAAGGTGGGACTAAAAGAAAAAAACGGAAACCATTGAAAGGACCTGGAAGTAAACAGAGAGAGAGAACTTCCTAAGGACAGAGACAAAGTTGAGGACGCTGTGAGTGAAAGCTCCACTCTCAGGTGGCTCAGAAGAAACCACACAGTTAAGAGGCAAGCAATCAATTGGGCACATTTTGACACTAACATGACAAAAAATTAATACCATTAATATAGCACGAGCCTATCCGAAGCCAAAACACCAAGGACATGAGCAAACAGCAGGCATCACGGCAACGTGATGGCTACATCCTGACAATGGGAAAAACGCAAACCAGACGCCCACTTTCCCCAGAGAGGAGCCCTACTGAACACCCTGGCCCCTCCAGCTGGGTACCACAGAAGCCGGGGTCAGGGGGCCAGATTTTCAGTGTCCTGAGTCCAGAGATGTTGACCCTCAGCTCAGGAATGGCCCCTCCTGGAATCTGTGCGCACGGGCCTGACTCAAAGGGGCAGACCCAGCTATGTGGACTCAGGTGTGGCCACAGCACAGCTTCTAGCTGCAGAAAAGGTGGAGACAGCTACAGCACCCAAGCACACCAAGTGAAAATGCACAACAGCCCAGGGCAGAGTCACATATGAACCTGGAAGGGAGGAAGCAAATAGACTCCTGTTAGCCATGAGGCCTCCATAATTTAAAATAAACACATGACACATACAGACGTGAGGAAGGGGCTCCTGGAGGATGATGTCCAGGGCCGGAGGGCTCAGGGTGCTCCAGCCAAGGCCAAAGCACTCGTGTCAGCATCTTCTGATGGTTACGTTACCCTCAGAGGCTCTCCCAGGCGAAGTCATCTCTGGGGACTGGAAGGACAGCCTTGTTCCTGGATGAAGGGAAGCTCCAGCGGGGAGGGGAGGAAGAACGTAGAGGTGGGCAGGTAGATGCAGGGCGAAGGGAGGGTGAACAGACAGGCAAGGGGGTGGGCAGATAGGTGGGGGGATGAGCAGATCGGTGGACAAATGTGTGGATGGATAAATGGAAAGACGGATAGATGGATGGACTGATGGGTGTGTGGAGGGCTGGCTGGCTGGATGAATGGATGCGTAGACAAGTGGACGAATGGAAGGATGGGTGGGGGCCTCTGGGGTATAAGGCATAGCCATTGACTCTTTCTCTAGCTTCTCCCCTTGTCCCTTCCTACCAAGAGCTCTGCTAGGCCCACTTCTTTCCAGAGAGCACACGCTCCCTTTGTTGTGGCCTCTGCCTCAGCACCTCAGACCAGCCCCTTGCCCAGAAGCCAAGAGCCAACCCTCTGCCAAGAGCCCTGGGTCCTAGGCAGCTGCTCCTCCCCTCTGCCCACCCTTGGGGCTGTTCAGTATGCAGAAGGACAGGTCCCAGCATGGTCACCATAAATCCTGCTCTGTCCTGTAGCCAATCAATTGCCAATCGGCTCCAAAGCCCCTGGATGTCTCAGGCTGCACGGCTCGGCCTGAGCAGCTGCCTGGCCCGGCCATGGGAGCTGCAGCCCAGCCGCTCTAGAGGCCGTTGGTTACAGATATTGAGCTTGAAGCATCAGATTACATGTTTGTTCAATAGCAATAAACTCCCAAAGTTTTATGGGGTCATAAAACTGCTGCCTTGGCTCCCACTTAGGCGGTGTGTAATGCACATGGGCCAGTTCCCCGCTAACGGGGGGACGCGAGTGATTTGGGGCTATGAGCTGGAAACATCACATCTGCGTTTCCCAAATTCTCATAAATAAAGCAGCCCCTCAGAGCACCCCAGACCCAGTCTTGAAGTTCAAGGAGGAGAGAGAGGCAAAGAAGGCTGGAGACATGAGAAATGGGTAGAGGCAGGGCCAGGGGTGGAGAAGTGGGGGGTGTCCAGGAGACAGACAGTTGGGGGGGCGGTGCCCTCATCCCACCCGCCTCCCCTCAGGAGAGACTCAGAGGGTATCCTCCGAGGGTCCTTGTCCTCTGGGGAGGACAGTTCCAGGCAGGCAGGAGCTCAGAGGAAGGATTGGGCGTGTTAACAGTGGACAGACAAGGGAGGACGAGCGCCTCAGGCAGAGGGAGCTGTGTGTGCAAAAGCACTGAGGGGCAGTGAGGACCCTATGGGCCAGGCAGGCACTCAGACTCAGTTCAAGGAGGAAGTGACCAGAGAGACGGAGGGGCTAGACCAGGGGCGGCGATGGGGCTGGCAGGAAACAGAGGCTGCCTCATGGAGCATGCGTTTGGGGATGAGTACCTCCTCTGGGGCCCCAGGGCCAGAGCGAGGTGCTACCAGCGCGGAGATGGAGAGGCAGTTCCCCACTTCAGAATGTGCCACTAGAGGAAGGAGAGCAGGGGCTGCAGAGAGAACCCTGAGGAAGGACCTTCAGCCACCAGGTCAGACCTGCTCCGGTACCCAAGGGTGGACGAGGGTGGCATGGGGACAGGCCACTGGATGCCACCTATCAACACCCTCGGCCATGGCCAGGCAAGGGCAAGGGACCCATGTCTGCCAAGCCCCTCCCTTCCACACAGCCCCTGGGGTGGGCCCAGCTGTTGGCGCTGGCCCCCAGATATGTGGCCAGTACTTCTCCTGCCCTGCCCTGCCCTGCCCCGCCAGGCTCACAGCGATGCAGAAGTTGGGTGTGTGGGTGACTTTGCCCTGATCGTGGTAACTCTGCTATCGACCCAGTTCCTTGGAAACACATCGACTTGCTGAATCAATTTTTATCGCAGCTTCAAAGGTTGGGGTGGGGGAGCCACGGGCTGATGAATGGAGGCAAAGCGGCCAGTGAGTGGCACCCCACCCCCGCAGGCCTCTCCGCTTCAGCCACCTGCCCCCCACCTCGAGGCCTGGCCCAGGCTCAGATACGGAAGTGTGCGGTCGCTCACACCTTGGACGTTCTGGTGTCTTGTTCCCTAGGGGCTGGGAGCTTTTTTGGGTGAGCTTCAGAGGAACCAAGGCAATCCAGGGTTAACTTTCTCCAGCGGAAGCCTCTCCCTCCGGGAATCCACTTTCTGTGGAAGCCCTGTGGGGGTTGGGACGTGGTGAGGGCAGCTGGCCTCTTGCAGCGTCTCTTGATCCCATCCACACAGGGCACTGGGTGGGTACGTGTACCTGCTGCAGGTCTGGGCGAACAGCGAGAGCCCTGGGCAAGGAAGCAGAGCGTCCACCCCGCAGAGTCCCCCATGCCCAGCAGAGGGCTGCGCTTGGCCAAACCCCATGGGGCTTCTTCATGGGTGACCCTGAGTCCTGCAGCGGTGGCTGCCTGGCCGATGTGAGGTGCTGGTGAATGCTGCACAGCCGCAGGGGACAGGTCAGGGGCTCTGACTGGCTGCGGTTGCCGATTTCCGGGTGTAAATGCTTCCACCTGGCGGGGCAGATGCCAACGCTGACAACAGGATGCCCCTGAGCTGCGAGTTGAACAGAGAGCTAGCTCCCTCTCAGCGGGAGCGGCTTCAGCACTCCGCTGACTCCAGGGGAAGGGCCCCAGCACTGCTGCTGCCTCTGGGAATGCCACGGCCCAGGGTGAGGGGGGCTTAGTCGAAGGACAGGAGGAGACCCCCCGAGTGGGTCCAGAGACCAGGCCAGGAGGACAAGCAGCTCAGGGCCATCAGGGTGCTGGAGGGGCAGGCGGGCCTGGTCCACACAGCTCCAGGAGGCTCATTTCAGGAGACGCCAGGTCCCACCCCATAGGCCGCATGGCCTATTGCAAACAAGAAGATCTCCCCACTGGGAAGGGCGGGGCGCCAGGGAGGAGTCCACAGAGGGGAACTCTTGAGGCCCGGGAGCTGTGGCTGAGCTCAGCTCGTGCATGATGAGAGATCCCGCAGCGGGAGCAGCTGGAGGAGGCAGACATGAGCAGAAAATCAGAGCAGGGGCACTCCCAACCCTTGCGGAGCTGGCAGGGAAAGACCCCAGGCCAGGCCGGGAGGGAAGGCCACTGGGCGCTGTGGCCGAGCGGTGGGACAAATGGATCTGTTCCCTCCGAAGGCCACAGCGGGCTATGTCCCGACTTCTCAGCAGTGAGAGAGCCACAGGTAACCCTGAGCACGCCCACCCCGGCCCATGGCCTCCCCGCTCTCCTTCCGAGGGTCGAGAAGGCCTCGACCACATGCGTGCAGTCCCGCCACATCGAGGCACCTCCCCTGGAAAAGCCCGGCTTCCTGGCAGGCATGCCCACCAGGGTGAACCTGAAGGCGCCCCAGGTGGTTGTGTGACCTGTGCTGGCACTGTTACCTCAGTTTCCTTGTCTGCAAGGTGCCTGGAGATGCTCAGGGTGTGGCATGCGCCTGGCAGGCGATGGGCCCTCCCTGCCCTTCCAAGGCCCCTCAGGCGGGGCCGGGGGCAGAGGAGCCAGGCAGGGCAGGCAGGGGCCGGGGTAAGGACTCAAAGAACAGCCCTGGCCACAGAGCGAACCTCCAAGGAGCCCAGGCAGGAGGGGCTCCTGGTGCAAATGCGAGCCCACCCAAGGCCCGGCTGGGACTCAGAGAGCTTCCTAAGCAGTCCAGGGCTGGGGGCAAGCAAGGGACCAAGCAGCATGGAGGCCTAGGTCTGCAGACACCTCTGAGAGGCTTCCTGGAGGAGGAGGCCCTGTTCCCGGCAGCCTCTGAGAACTACTAATGCCTCAAGGTGGGCATGGCCACTCCCTGCACTTCCCTGATCTGGGGTCAAGTTTGAACGTAGAATGAAAGTCAGGGAGGAGGCCAGAGCCCGGCAGACCTGGTTCCACCTCAACCAAGGCCCAAGGCTGCCCCATCCCTCCCTCCTCCTTCCAGGTCTGTGCCAGATCCCCCCTCCTGCCCTGTGCTGGGGTGGATCCCCCCTCCTGTCCTGTGCTGGGGGCAGATCGCTGGCTCCGCTGTCTACCGCCCGCCATTATTAACACACTCCTGCTCATGCCCCAAGCATCTCAGCCTTTGGATTAAATACAACTGTGTTTAGGGAATTCCTCCCAAAACCTGTGAATTCTGAGACCCCTTGGCAGGGGCTAGGAGCACAGCCAAGCTGGCCTGAGAGGTGGGACCCCACTCCAGAGCACACTGCGAGTCTGTGGGACCCACGGGTCACTGCGGGCAGAGGAAGGTGGAAGATGGGCCTCTGGAAGTGGGAGGAAGGGGTGCTCTGGCAGGGACCCCACACATGGCTGAAGGGCATGTGCTGGAGCAGGGGTCCAGAGAGGGAGCAAGGCCCCAATGGCCCCCCAGCCCTTGGCCCCCGTTCTCAGTGCCGCGGTTGAGGAAGACATCAGTCAGGTGCTTAACCAAGCATCCAGGTCACAAGGCTCCCCAAGCCCAGAGCCACCCCTGTGGAAAGTCGCCCGGGCTGGGCCCCTTGCAGGGTGTCTGCAGGCGTCCTTCCTCTTTAGGGTTTTCTGGGCTTGCCGAGTGCCTCAGTGAGCAGGGGTCCTTTTGTCGTTATGCTGAGTATGTCACATGCCCACAAGGAAGGGGTGATGGGGGAGCCCAAAAGCCAGTCAGGGCCTGGCCAGAGCACCCCTTACCCTCCGGCCAGAGACTGGGGAGATAGGGCCTATGGAGGGGTCACGCTGGGCCAGAGGCTGAGGGGAGGGGCGGCAGATGCTCCCAGGGGAGGGGCCACCAGGAACTAAAGGCTTCCAGATGGGCAGCCAGTCCCCTACCTCCCTTCCTCCCACTGCCCATCCTGCCCCAACCAAGCACATTGGTCCGGCCCACATGGTCAGCCTCCTGGGGCCCAGAATAGCGGGTGGTGATGGGTCTGGCAGCCAAGGGAAGAGTCTACACATGCGTTGGCTGGGGTCAGCAGTAGGAGATGTGGGCATTTCTGAGCTTTGGGCCACCAGCTGGCCTGGACGGGGGCAGATGGAGCAGCATCGGCCTGCGGGGCCCCTGGAGGCAGCCCCATAAGTCAATGAGAACACTGGGAGGGTCAGCTGCCTGGGTGGGGCCAGGAGGTCTCAGGAGAGGAGCAGGAGGGACCTGGGCAGGATCAGAGGGGTTTTGAAGCCACTGGAATATGACAGTGCCCCAACACGACCAGAGAGCACAGGGACTGGGCAGGCCATGTGTCTGCGAGGAGTTTCCCCTCCCCCAACACACAGTATAGGGCAGACAAGGAAACCGAGGCTCAGAGAGGTTACTGCACAGATTTGGCACTTCCGTGTGTTCGGGCTGCTGCAGCAGCTACACCGCAGACCAGGCCTTATCAACGACAGAGTGTAGTCCTCACAGCTCTGGAGGCTGGGAGTCCCAGATCAAGGAGCAGGCAATCTGGCGTCCGATGAGGGCCCGCGGCCTGGTTCATAGACAGCACCTTCTCACTGTGTCCTCACGCGGCAGAAGAGGTGAGGGAGCCCTCTGGGGTCTCTTTTATGAGGGCACTAATGCCATTCATGGGGGCTCCACCCTCATGACATCATCTCTCCCAAAGGCACCCCCTCCTAACACCATCACCTTGGGGGTTAGGATTTCAACCTAAGAATCGAGCGGGGCCACAAACATTCAGTCTATAGTACCCGGCATGTACCACAATCACAGACTCAGGTGCAGGACCTCTCAGAGCCGGTTTTCAGCTCTGAGATGCTCGCTGGTCCTGCAGCTGCAGCCCTGGATGGCAAAGGAGGGAATGGGGAGGGGTGGAGGGCGAAGAGGAGTGGCCCCCACCCTCGCCTTCTCCAGGCTGCTGGCGCCTCCCTGGTTCTGGGATGGGTGCCAGGCACCGGGAGGCTGACTAACCTAGGACAGACTAGCCACCCAGAATCTGCCCCATACCTAGCACCCCTTCTGACAGAGGCACCAGCTCCCCACGCAGGAGGAGGGGTTGGGGGATGTTAGGTGGGGCCCTGGATCGCTAGTGGGGGCTGCAGGGGCCCAGGGGGACCAAGAGCCTTGCCTGGAAGCTGCAGGTGGGACATGAGCTCAAGACGCCAGCAGGAGGCCCTCAGCAGCTGCCTAAACAAGTATTAAGCACTTCCTGTGTGCGATTCCCAGCAGGCCAAGAATGCCACTCTCGGAGCCTGGCAGGTTGGTGCACACCACGTATGTCCCAGGCTGGGGCGTGGGAAGGGCATGGGGCAGGGGCAGGGGACATGGCCACCACTGAGAGAAGGTGAGAAGCTGAGTCAACAGTCACGAGGTGCTGGTGGAGCCAGGAACCAGCCAGCCCTCCTCCTGACCTGGGAGCCTGAGCTCAGGGATGTCTACACCCTGGGGAGGAGGCGGCAACAGGACATGTCGCCTGTTGAGAGCTTTGTTTGCCAGCCAGCGCCTCCGCAGTCACCACCTCCTGAAGAGCGGCCACTGCGAGTCCGTCCTCCCCGGTCTGTGGGCATCAGTTTCCACGTTTCCAACACAGCCTGGAATTAATATCTGGCATCTGGTTGTTTGGGCAGAAGCAGCATCAATATTGTCTGCGGAGTGTCCCAGGCCCTCTGAGAGGCCTGTTCCCATCAGGAGCCTGGACAGCAGGCCCCGCACCTGACCACGTGGCTGAGGGGCTTGAGGACTCTGGGAGGCTGCCTGACCAGCCTGGGGCGGCCCAGCAGCTCTGCAGAGCCAGTCGCAGCTGCTCTCCCTTGCCGGACGCTGCTGCCCTCACATCCTCACTAGCACCTCCTTCTTGTGGCCTGATAGCAGGATCCCCCTCAAAAGGGTCCTGCTCCCGCACCCTCACCTGGAGCCTGGAGCAGCGGTTGCACTGCCCACTGAGCAGGGCTCGCCAAGGCTCGGCTTCGAGTCCACAGACAGAGGCCATCAGAGCTGCAAGTGGGATATGGCCGGCCAGATGGGGCTGGGGAGGGCACTGAGTGGTGTCTGCCACTGATGAAGGGCATAAAAGTGCAGGAGCCGAGCTGGGCATGAGCACGCCTCATTGCCCTGGGGCTCACAGAGTCTCTGAGCCTAGACGCCCTTCTGACCCCTCTTACTGGGGGGCTCACTAATGACCCAAGGCCCACGGCCACAAGCGCTGGCCCGGCCCAGTCTCCTGACCCATCCTCCCCGGGGTGGCCCATTTTTCATTTTCTTCATTCCTGGCTCTAATCCTCACGTGATCAGTTCAGAGGTCAGCGTGGAGGAGGTAGCAATGACCCAAGAGAGGCTGATGGACACTGTCAGGGGCCTTCAGAGAAGGGCAGAGCCCAGGGCATTCAGGAGGCAGGGGAGGCTTGTGGAGGCCCTTGAGACAGCGGGACTCCTGGCTTCTGGATGGCCACAGACCGCCCTGCCGCTGCCCTGGCAGCCGCGGGGAACCGGCTTGTGCTAGGTAAGTGAGCCACTGGGCTGGAGCTCCCTCTCAGGGAGGGCCTCCCTCAGCCACCCTGGCCTGGCCAGGCCTCAGGGGAGGCATGGTGGTGACAAAGCACTGTCATGCATCCCCACCCCATGTGTCTGGGGCAGGGCCCCTGGGATGCAGACCCCAAGTGGCAGCTGGGGCCAGGGCAGGGAATGCAGGTGGGGGAGGGGGAGACAGCAGAGGTGTGGGAGCCCAGGGAGCGCAGCCCAGGGCTGGCCGCAGGCTCCACCTCCCCTGGCACCTTCCTCAGCCCGTCCTGGGGTTTAAGTAAGACTTGGGCGCACAGTGGGGCAGCAGGCCTGCAGAAGTGGAAGCTGCTCTGGAGACAGGCAAAGGAGGCAGGCCGCTGGGGAACACTTGCCTGAAGGTCAGCCCTGACCCAGGTCTGCCGCCTCTGAGACTTCTGTGTGGCATGAAAACAGCAGAATGAGTTACCTGATGTCTAGCTGGGAGCCGACCCCTGCCTCCAGGGAATCCCGGTTCTCCCAGAACACTTGGTGCTGAGAGCCGGAGTGCCAGGACACACAGCCAGGCCCAGGGTGACCCTCAGTCTGGCACACAGGCCCTGGACCACACCAGGCACCATGAGAGCTCAGCACCTTTGGGACCCCCATGTCCCCAACCCCACCCCGAATGACCATACCTGCTTCACAGGGAAGCAATGCACTTTCAAGGGCCTGGCGCACAGTAGGTGCGCGTGGGCTGCATGGCCTCGCAGTCCTGACACCTGCCTTCCAGGCCCCATGATGGGACAGAGAGTCCTAGGGTTGAGGGGCTGAGTCTTCAGGAGCTCAGTGCGGTGAAACCCCCAGGAGAGTATTTAGTCGGGGTCCAGGGCTGCCCAGCCCCAGAGGCCACGTGCAGCTCTGGCCTGTGGGGAGGGGGTCAGGTCAGCCTGGCTGGGGGCCCAGAGGAGCACAGGTCGGGGGAGCACAGGCAGCTTCCTGCTCTTTATTACTATGAGTACCCTCCGGGAATCCTCAGGCCCACCTATTTTCCAGGCTGGCTCACAGGGAGCAGCCTTCACTGTCCTTTGACCCCGTCCCCCCAGCCCCTCCCACCCACAGCATCTCCAAGTTCTCCCAAGCAGATGTGGAATTACAGCTTCTTGTATGGCGGTGCTCCCAGCCCCAGCCAGGCAGTCTACGGCCTTCTGGAGAGGTCCCTGCCTGCCGCAGGTGGGGAGGCAGACGGGGTCCAAGGCCTGTGCCCCAACGAGCCTGCCAGTGATCGAGCTGAATCAGTCGGCAACTCCTGCTCCAGCTCTGTGTCTAAGGATCTGTCCTGGAGTCGTTTGTACCCATGAAATCCCCAAAATGACCCACAGGTCCAGCCCCTGGGGTTTGTCTGGGACAGAACAGAATGGCAAGTCATGGGGCCTGGAGGTCCCAAGGCGATGGCTGGGGGCGGGTCACGAGCCGTGGAGGCAGCCAGCACAGGCCCCTTGCGGAGGGCAGAGAGGCTGGAAGCAGAGACACCGTCCATTCCTGCAGGACTGCGCTCCGATGGCTGCTGTCTTTACACACATGGGTGTCTCACATGGTTCAAACAAACGGCCGCCCCTCCTGTCCTC
>NC_060281.1:94129352-94139043 GCF_021613505.1 Equus quagga | reverse complement strand
GGGGGGGGGGGGGGGGGGGGGGGGGGGGGGGGGGGGGGGGGGGGCAGAGTCAGTGGTGCAAGTCCCGCGGAGGGGAGGGGACATCGGCTGGGTCTCCTGAATGGGGAGCAGGCAGGCCTGGGGTTGCGCCTGGCTCTGTCACCAGCTCTTCATGAGACCCGAGCAGGTGACTCGAGGACCCTCCTCCATTTCCTTATCTGCCCTCTGACAGGCTGCGGGCTGAGTGGCGCCAAGCGCTCGGGGCTCAAGGCTCCTGTTACCAAAAGTCCCATCTCTGATCCCGGTGCCAATCCAGGTACCAAGAACAGTCTTGGGAGAAAAAGGGAAGGCTTTATTTTGCCAGGCAGAGGGAGCAAAGCAAGGGCCAGTGCCCCCAAAGTTGCTTCCTCCCCGTTAAGAAACAGGTAGGGGATTTTATTTGGAGTTTTAGGTAGGGGAGGGGGGCCGTGGCCTTCTTGGTCAGCATTTTCCCATCGGCCTGTGACCGGGGCTGCGTCCAGCAGAGGAGACAAAGGATTGCTCAGATGAGCGTGCGTGGCCGTGTATCTCCATGGTGGAAGGGAGACTCTGATGTCAGGAAGCCGAGGAGTCAGGCCTGGGAAGCCTTGGTTTCCTGATATTTCCTGGACATGCGTTTCTCTGTAAAAGAACTTCAATGTCCTGTGATAGCTGCAGATTTAGTGGGAGCCCAGGGTGAGGCCATCCGGACTTTAACAATTTGTAACTTCTATTTGGCTCTACAGCTCAGGGGTCAGAGGTTAAAGAAACAAGCATTTACATAGAGTGTAACTAAAGACCCAGGGACCTGGGGATGTGCGCCTGTAGTTTTAACCCATCTCTGCCGGGTCACTGTAGGGGAACCAACATCAGGGCTTACATTAGCTAAGAGCTGGTAACACTCCCAGCCACTCCCTGTGAGCATCGCCTGGGCTCTGACAGCCCCTGTCCACTGCCCCACACCTGACCCGCGGCAGAGGTGACAGCGGGGCACAGTGAGGTGACAGCCCTGGCCTGTGAGCTCCATCTTCACTGCAGGGTGACCAAGTCAGGACTCGAGTCCAGGCCTGCAGCCTCTGGCACCCAGGGCCCTTTCCCCGTCTGTGAAAGGTCTGTGCCCCTCCTCCGTGTCCGTGTGGGTTCAGCAGCCAGATGACATGACCTCCAGCCACAGGCAGGGTCTGCATCGGGGCCCCAGCCCATCCTTCCATGTGCCTCACGGAGTGTGTGTGCATGTGTGTGTGTCCTGCTCTACCCCGTGCATCAAGAAAGGCGTCAGAGGGGCTGGCCCGGTGGCGCAGCGGTTAAGTGTGCACATTCCACTTCGGCAGCCCGGGGTTCGCTGGTTCGGATCCCGGGTGCAGACATGGCACCACTTGGCACGCCATGCTGTGGTAGGTGTCCCACATATGAAGTAGAGGAAGATGGGCATGGATGATAGCTCAGGGCCAGTCTTCCTCAGCGAAAAGAGGAGGATTGGCAGCAGTTAGCTCAGGTCTAATCTTCCTCAAAAAAAAAAAAAAAAACGGCATCAGAGAACAGGGCAACCGCCATGAAGTCCCAACCCACAGGCGTCAGATGATGGGCCATGAGGCAGAGGGAAGGGCCCAGCCTGAGACACTCACCAGCTGGACACCTACACACCTGATCTCTGCACAGCCACACCAGCCCTTGTTGGAGAGCAGAGAAGTCAGAGCCTGTCCCCCATGCTGTCCCTTGAGGCATGCAGCCCTAGGCAAGGGGCAACACCCTGGGCCTCAGTTTACCCTCTGGGGAGAGAGGCTGTGTAGGGAGGCAGCCAAAAACAGCTGCCTCTTACCATCGCCCAAGTGGGACAGAAGGACCCCAACTGAGGTGGGCTCCGGGAGCAGCCCCCTGCTCACTCACAGCTCCCCAGACTTCCCCCGAAACGCTCCACCCCCTGCCACCTTCCCAACCAATAAATGTGCTGGAAGGTTAACAGGCAAATAAAAAGCACAACTGACCAGGGTTCAAGGGCATAAGTGGGTATGAGGCTGGGCTGGGGGGACCCCGGGAGCCCCCAGCTGGACCAGCAGCCACAGCCACTTCCAGACGTGGATTACCAGTGGCCGCCTCAGCCGAAGGCCAGCAGCCATGGTGGCCCAGCCAGTCCAGGCAGCAGCAGGGGGTCCACCCCTCCCCACCCCTTCCTGCTCCACCCCCCCACCCACTCCCGAGGGCCACATTCCATCCTGCATCCGCCCACCTGCTTCACTACTGTTTACAGGAGGGTTTTCTTCAAATTGATTTTTTTTTACTTAAGTGATTATATTTTGAAAGGAAATCTTACAGCACCAGTGGAAACGGAAAACAAGCATCGCGGGTGGCAAATAGAAGTTATCCTACAAACAGAAAGCAAACAAAACACACTCTGAATTGCGGAAAGCCAGGACGAATGCAAGGCTGGAGCCCGCAGGCAGCTCCTGCTCCGAGGGGCACTGGTCCCCACCACTCCTCAGTTACGGTCCCTGTCACGCCTCAGATGACAGGGCTCTCTGCCTCCAACACCCCACCTGCAGGGAGAGTGCCCCCACTGGAGGGTCAGAAAGCTCCTCCTTTATTCAGTGCAGCATTAATTGGGCACCTCCTGCAAGCACCGCCTAGTGAGGACATCAAGTGACTGAGTCTCGGCCCCCATTCAGAGGCGGCGGCTGGGGACAGGGACTCCCACCTCTTACTGTTTCCCCCAGGCCCTGGGGTCCTGAGCAGCCCCAGCCTCGCCCCCAAGCCGCTGCACAAGGCCCTGGACAGAGCAGGAAGCTGGCAGCCCTACCCTGGCAGCACCCACACGCAGGCTACCTGCCCATCTCTTTTCCTCCCCTCATCTGAGATGTTCAGAGCACTAAGAAGCCCCTGCTGTTCCCTGGCTTCGCCCTGGGTCTAGAGGAGTCCCGGGGGAGGATGGAGAGACGGGCGCTCCTGGACAGAGCACATCCATCCTCATTGGTGAGTATGCTTACGAGTCCAGCTTTGCTCCAACAGTGAGATGATTCCAACCTGTTGGCATCCGGCCATTCTTCCTGTTGTGTCCCACAAGGCCACACACACACACAGGGCTGCCCACCACTCCAAGAAGCCAGGCCAGGAAGTACAGCCTCACTCAGCCCAGCCACCCCCAGCCTGAGCGGCCCCAGTGGGAGAGCTGCGCCCACCCCCTGCTCAGCCCTTAGCTGTGTGCTCCCTGCAGGCCTTATCAGCACCTTGGCTGATGTCCCTCTACGTGGACATCTTGTGCTGAGCCATAAAAGGAAAGTGAAGATGGCCCTCTCCTGCACATGGTGGTGCTCAGAGAAGGCTTCTGGGACAGAACACAGACTCTTGTCCCCTCCCTGCCAGGCCCCACATCTCCTAGGTCCGGCAGATGGGTGCTGAGGGAGGGGAACCTCCCTCAGGCATCCGTGGGGTGCTCTGAGCCATGGTGGTAGGTGGGATCAGGCCTGTTGAAAGGTCTCTAAGGAGCTGTGGGCTCCCAGTTCTGGGGTCCGGCCTGCCAGGAGGATCCTGTGGCGTGGGCCAGCTCCTGGAGTAAAGCCGCCTGCCAGGGGCCTAGTGCATGCCTCAGAGGCCGCAGAGCCCACCCCGGCTGCCTTCTGGAGGGCTGGCATCTGCAATGAGGGGGTGCTGTCAGCAGGCAGGGGTCTGGAGAGGGAGGGCAGGAGGGACGCAGCCACCCAAGGACTGGTGAGGCAGCAGCAGCCAGAGGGTGCTCCCGAGGTTGTGGGGAGGCAGGGAGGGCGGGGGAAAAGATGGGAGCTGCCGGAGGCGCTCCAGGCCTGAGAATACCCACATCCCTGAGGATACCAGGGGCGGGGTTACCAAGAGACAGGGAGGGGTGGCCACTGTAAGTTCCACCGTCTGGGCGCCCCAAGTACACCTCCTTCCCTCTGCCCTCGTCCGGGGCGGCAGGGGCCAGTGGCCCAGAGGGGCTGCTTCTCAGGTCCCTCTGCTCAGAGGGGCCCAGCGCGAGGCCTGCAAAGCTGCGAGGAGCCGCTTCCTGGGTGGCTCGTCCTCAGGAGGGTGTGGCCAGGGAGGGCGCTGGACTCCCTCTGCAAGGGCCACGGCTTGGCTTGGGGACAAATGCTCGGGGCAGGGAGAGCCTCTGGGGAGATCAGGGCACCCTCCCCGCCCCAGCCCTCGCCCACGGGAGGCCCACTGCCTGGGAATCTTGGGCAGTTGGCTTCGGCCGCTGCTTGCTGCTCAAACATGCCCACTCCGCCTGCCACTCCAACTTCGTGGTTTCTGAGGCCATCCTGGGACTTGGTGACATTGGGAGTTGGACCCAGGGAGCAACGGAGTTGCCAGGCTACGGGCCAGTGGTGCCTCTGGGATGTCATGCAGCACCCCACAGGGACTTGTACCCCTTAGGTCCAACCCAGGCCTCAGGGTTCCTGCAGGGCCTTTACACCTGTTAGGCCCCTGGGACCTGCCCCACCTGGCCTTGGGACACCAGGGTGTGTGACACCAAACAGGCAGTGAGTTCCGGGGGCAGCTTGAGTGGACCATGGAAGCCCCGCAACTGAGGAGGGCGACCTCACCCACCCCAAAGCCTCTCGTCGCCATGGTGCCAGCTTCATCCCATAATGTCATGTGGGCTCAGGAGAGGGTAAGGGGCCACAGGAGCCACGGAGGCAGTGTGGGCAGTGTGGGCCAAGTGGCTGTGTGGCTGTGTGGGCTATGTGTCCGTGTGGGCTGTGTGGCTGTGTGGCTGTGTAACTGTGTGGCCATGCGGCCGTGTGGCTGTGTGGCCGTGTGGGCTGTGTGGCTGTGTGGCTGTGTGGGTTGAGTGGCTGTGTGACTGTTGGGCTGTGTGGGTTGTGTGGCCGTGTGACTGTGTGGGCTGTGGGGGCTGTGGAGACTGCCAGGTCCACGGCGGCCCCTTAAACCGTCGCCAGGAACTGACCCTACGAGTTGAGAGGCATGCGGCCGTGTGCCGGGGCCACCTCTGTGGCCTGGTCTATGAAGGGAGAAGTCATAAACAACCCAGTGTCCCACTGGAGGAAGACGGCTCCGCAGTGGTGGGTCCTCGCGCTGGAACAGGCAGCCAGCAAACCTGCCAAAGGGGCACACAAGGCTGTGTTCATGGGAAAGCAGGACCCACGCTCAAGAGTAGCCCAGGCACAAGCAGAGTGGGACGGGAAATCCCCCAAGAGGGGCAGTTGGTGGGGCGCAACCTCTAGTCTATCTAGATTTATTATGTTCCAATTTCCACAGAAATGTACTTCCTTTCGTAAAGATGAAAAGCAAGAAAAGTTAAGGCTGGCCAGGGCAGTAGGCCTCTGCACTCCTGGGCCCCGACCCCACTGTGTGCCTTGAGCCCCAGCTTTAGGCCTCAAGCATCCCTGGGGTCCTGGCTGCCACCAGACCTGGGTCCGCTGGGTTTGCCGGAAGGCTTGCTCCGTGCCAGCTCAGAGCAGCTGGCTCCACAGGGTGGGGTCGTGTGTCCTGCCAAGAGCCGTCTGTCCCCACTGTGCTCCAGGCAGGCTACCCTGTCAGAGACTTCAAAACAGCCACCTGTCCCCGCCTTGCCAACTCTTTTTGGGGCCTTCTTGGGGCCAGGAGCCTCCTAGAGGCCCCGCGCAGAGGGGTCAGGCCCATGACTGTAGACCCTACACAACTCTAGCCTCAGCTCTGAGCCAGTCACTGCCCTGGGGACCCCTCGAGTCTGACTTTGGGCAGAGCCTAGACCAGCTTGGGAGGTGGGTGGGATGGGTGTACATTGCCCAAGATACTATGCACTCCAGTGCGTCCTCAGGGCATGCAGGGAGAGCACAAGGAGGTCCCTACCAGGAGCTATGGGTACCTCTTTTGCAGACCAGCTCAGGGCACATGTGCCTGGAGTTAGACGGGGTAGATATGGGGCAGAACTGGGGGCATCTTGGAGAGGCCGGACCCTAGGCAGCCGAGGCCACCACCATCAGCTGTCGCCAGTCTGGCCTGCCTGCCACGTCCAAGGCAGGCATCCTCAGCCCAGGGGGCAGGTGGGTAGACTGAGGAGCAGACGGGGCCGGGGTGCACAGGAAGCGTGCCGAGCCAGTCTGGGCCCAGGTCAGCAGAGGGACAGTGTCCACATGTTTGGATGATCCCATGTGGCCCAAGAGCCAAGAAGAGGCAGGTGCAGCTCTAGGGCAGAGACATGAGTCCAGGGAAAAGGGGACATTGTCACCAGGGCTGGTGACAACACAAAGTAACACCCAGAGGAATGAGAGACGGAGACAAGGAACAGAGAGAAAGAGACAGAGAAGTAGGGAGAGGTGTGGGGGCCTGTGAAGCCCACAGGAGGAGCTTGGGTGATGAGGCCTGAGGAGGGAGCTGTCCTGGGGGCCACTCAGCCCCATCACACAGAGGCGGGGAGCTGGCCTCACCCACAGGGCCCCCTGCCCCCTCCTGCCCCTTCTGCGTGGCAGTGACAGCTGAGCATCACCTCTTCGTGGAGCACTTGCCAACGCCAAGGCAGGGCAGACTGTGTGACGATGATCAGATTAGGCCCTGCTCCTCGTCACCAAACTGGCCCCACAAGGAGTTACTGGCAAGGGAAGGGCCTCCCCACAACGAGGGCCGAGGCCTGGCCCAGGCGGCTGGGCAGCCTTCACTGGCTCCAGGACTAGGGGAGCCGCCAGGAGGAACTTCGATGTGGGTGACCAGGAAACAAGAAGGTGGTGGCCACGGAGGATACCATGGGGGCCTGAGCCAGGCAGTGCGGGCAGAAGGGGACATCCAGGCTGGGCTGCAAAGAAGAATAAGGAGCGTGGACCAAGTCACAAGCTGGAGGCCTCTCCTGGGCCCATGTCCCCATCTGTCCCACCCAGATTCATGTCCCCTCCCCGCCACCACAGTCCCTCGGTCATCCTTTCACTGTGTCACCCAGCGCCCTCCATCCCATAGCCCTCCATCCCATAGCCCTCCACCCAGGACATTTGTCCCCCCATCCCTCTGACCCTCCCACTGGCCTCCTGGCCTCTGCCTTGCCCATGGCCCCCAGGTGCCCACAACCCCCTTGTCATGCCTGTCATGTGCCCATCATGGGGCTTGGTCCAAACCCACCTAGTCGATAGCTAGGGTTCCTCCACTGGGCCCACCAGGCCTCCCACTGCCCTTCCAGCCTGACACAGTTAGTTCTTGGGGGGCATGGTGACTGCTGCCAGCAAGGGACCCTGGGAGAAATCAGCCGACGTAGATGAAACTCCCTCAGACACCCCACAGTCCCCAGAGCACCATCACTCTTCCGGATCGACCGGCCCACCAGGGCTGCAATGCCGGCCAGGACAGGCCCTCGTCCATCAGCATCCCCACGGGGGCTGGCCTCCTCTGCCCCTCCCCAAGTGGCCTGGGATGCCCCAGCGAGCTCTCCACCCTCAGCACTGTCAACCTGGCTCTCATCACTGAGACCGAAGCCCATGTCCAGCATCATCGGGCGGAGGTGGGGGGTGGGAGCAGTGCCTGCACCCCACCAGCCTGACATTTTCAAACAGGCTGGCAGCACTTCCTCGGCAGGCTGAACAAGCACTGTCAGCTGCTCCCCAGGCTCCAAATGCCAGCATGGCTGCCCAAGCGTGGCAAGGAGAGGCCAGCAGCCCCACCGAGCATCAGGCAGCCCAGCATGGGCATGAGCAACCAGGGTGTTGTGGCGGTCCCGGGGCTGATCTGCCAAGTGCAGCGGGGCTGGCGGGCCTGCTGGTTAAGAGCTAGAGGGGGCCCCATGGCCACCCCCCATTCCCTATGGCAAGCATCCCTCTACAGCTGGGGGCAGGGGTGGGGCCATGCAGCCCTGCCTGGCCTTGCCCCTCCCACCCCTGCGCACGGAGCCTAGAGCAGCCCCTCCAGGGACCCACATAGCCCGAGAATCAAAGCCGCATCTAGTCCAGGAGACCCCAGCAGCCAGCCCAGGGAGGTTTGCCGAATACCAAGACCAAGCCCCAGCCTGAAGGTCAGTCAGGGGCACCCGGGAACTGACAACAGCCAGCCCTGCTCACTCAGTGAGGAAGGAGCCATGAGGGAGGGTCTCGTCCCCCAACACTTCCCGGAGGCTAACACACCCAGAGAGTTTCCACAGGCCACCGGCGGCAGCGGCATCCATCGTGGGAAAGCAAATTAGCACACTCACTGCCCGCAGACTCCATGCGCACTAGGAGGCTGGGCCTCGGAATCCCCCTCGTGGCTGTCAGAGCCGGCCAAGGCCCGTGTGATCACTTGGCTGGTAGGTACCACTTGTTAGAACATACTTAGGACAGTACTCAACTGTGGTAATAGGCTGAAAAACGAAAATGGGGCTTTTTCCTTTCGGTTTGGGAGACTGCAATATACAAGGTAGGAGAATCTGCTGCTGAACCAACTCTGCCTGTGAGGCTGCTGAGGTAAGGGACTCCTCCAGGTCCCTTGGAGGACCCAACCCCATGACCTTTGGGAGGACCTGACCCAATCATCCCTGGGAGGACCCGACCCCGGGAGGTCCTATCTGTGTGACTGACACCCCTGCTGTTTGTCACCCTTTGCAGTCAACAGGCCAGGAAGACAAATGCTCAAACCAAGGGGCTCTCTCTGAGGGGAGCCGGGTGGAAATCCAGCGCAATGGGCCATGCGGTGCCACCGGAGTTGCTGAGGGAGAGATCGGGGCACTGCCAGGGAATCTGGGTCGGGGCGCGTGAAGGGGCTCTCCAGTGCAGGGTCTCAAAGCCCTGACGGAACGAGAGCCTACGACAGCACTTGGTCCACGAGGAAGGTACAGGCCTGCAGACAGCAATGGGGAGGCCAGGGCTGGGGGTGCCGGGAAGCCAGCCAGCCACCTCAGGGCCCTGTAGGCAAGGGCTGCACGCCGACTGCCCAGCACAGGGTCAGGGGACAAAGCCCAGGGGGCCAAGTTGAGGTGGGCGCCAGCAGGGCCTGTCTCCAGCTTCTCTATGCCTGCTGGAAGGTTCGGGGGTGTCGGCCCCCAGCAGGGGCAGGAGGAGAGCTTTGGGATGCGGATGCAGAGGAGCAGACAGGTGCAGCCCGCGGAGAGGGCGTGTCTGCACTGACTGGCAGCAGGTCTGAGCATGAGACGGCCCTGGCAGAGGACACGACCAAGTGTCAGGAGACTCTGGGGCAGCAAACAGAGCAGGGACACAGGCCTGCCCACTGCCAAGGGCCCAGGGGGGCTGGGACGGCATCACCAGGCAGCTGAGGGGAGAGACTGCTGCAGGGAGACACCATCTCATCAGGGGAATGGGGCCCGCCTGGAGGACTCAGACCAGGAGGAGCCCAGCCAGCCATCCTCCTGTCCCCAAGACCCTAAGAGGAACAGGCAGAGGGGGTCTATCCCAGGGGAAGGGCCGGGGGGCCTTGCCCCAGCCACACCAGGCTCAGGGCAGGACAGGGTTGGCCCTGCAGGTCCAGGTTCCCCTGACCTCCACGTTCTCCAGAGCTGCCCACAGTCAGCCCACTCCATCTCACCGCCCACCTCACCCCGCCTCACCCCCACACCTCCCCTCGCCTCATCCCACCTCACTCCGCCTCACCCTGCCTCACCCCCACCTCACCCCACATCACCCCCAACTCACCCCCACCTCACCCCCACAACTCACGCACATGCTTCACCCCACACCTCACCCCGCCTCATCCCGCCTCATCCCGCCTCACTCTGCCTCACCCTGCCTCACCCCCACCTCACCCCAACACCTCAGCCCACCTCACCCCCACA
>NC_060281.1:94116569-94128952 GCF_021613505.1 Equus quagga | reverse complement strand
TGCTCCCTACAGCTCCGAGCTCCCAGGACACTGTCTATCACCTCTCCCCAGGAAGAACCCTCCAAGGCTTTGGCCTGGGGTGTCTGCGCAGCCCACCCTCCACAGGGCACCCCAGACTTCCTTCTGCACACTCCAGAGCCAGTGCTTAGAGGTCACAGAATGGAAACTAAGGCACTGAATCTCTGCCAAAGGCCGTGGCCAGTCAGCAGTTGAGCTCACAGCTCGCGGCCCAGCCCGGCATGGCTCCCGTGGCCCTGCGTGTACAGATCTGGGCTAGTGGTCTCCTTGGGCTGGAGCCCTGGGCGTCCCGTAGGCAGCTGAGGCTTCCCTCTCTGGATGGTCAGACAATGCCAGTGCCTTCCTCTCAGGCGTGAGGTGCCTGAGGCAGGAGACTTTGACCGTCTGCCGAGTGACCGTGGCTGACCATGCCCTCAGCGCACAGGACGTGTGGGCCTGCACTCTCGCTGAGTCTGCAGCGCCCTCACAGCATGGGGAAGCTCAGCCCTCCCGGGGTTACACATACACATGAGAGAGGCCAAGACTCCAAGCAAGGAACCAGTGCAGACCCCGGGCCCCTCCCCCGCGGAGGCCATCTCCCCAGGAAGCTGAGCCCTGATACAGGGACAGGGCTGACAAGTGTTGGCCCCCTGCTCCGCCTGCCCCTGCCTTGGATGGCAGCCCTGCCCCATGAGGGGTCCTGCTGGGGCCATGGCCACCCACACCCGCCAACGGGGATGCCAGCCCGAGGGGGAGTCAGTTGCTGGCTGATTGATGGGTAATTGTTTTACCTTGAACAGCCTGAGCCCCATAATTTGGAGGCATAAATCCCAGCCTAGCAGGCTTGGCTGACGTGGAATGGCACCCAGAATTAAATGGAAGCATAACAATTAACAGCCCATAAAAATGTTCTGAGCGGAGGCCCACCAACCAGGGAAGAGCATCTCCTTCTCCTCCGGGTGGGGTCCCGTGGGCCTGCTGAGCCTACCTGGGGGGCAGCACCATCCTAGGTCCCTGGGCCCAGGGTGTCAGGCTGCCTCCCGGAAGCCCCTGAGCTTCCCTCTGCTCCCATGTGGGTCCAAGGACCGGCCTGCTCCCTCTCCCTTCCTGAGTGTGACAGGTGCCCTCAGGCCCCGCCCACGGCTGCATCCCTTGGCAGGGTGTGGTTCCACAGGGTTCCCTGAGGATCCTCCCCCTCCCCCTGCCCCCCGGCATACCCCAGTCGCCTCCTGCCCTCCAGGCCCCTGCCCCTGTTCCTGGCTTCACCTCCAAACAAGCTTCCTCCCCTGGCTTGGGGTCAGGGGCCACTTCGGGGGACCCAAGATGGCAGTGAGCGAGCTTGCCACATGTCTGAGGGCTCATGTGTCCCCGTGTCACACCTGTGCTCACACTTCCCCAAGTCTCCCATGGGACCACCCCTCACAGGCCAAGTGCTATTGCCCTGTGCCCTTGGCCTGAGGGGTCAGAGGCTCACAGGGAGAGGCTTGGCCTCCCCTGGCCTCAGCGTCCTCCATCGGGGCTGCACCTTGGCAGATCAAGGGGCTTTCAGGCCTGGACAGATGAGGCGGAGGAGCAAAGCCCACCCATGGCTCCCAAGGCATTTCCAGTGTCGAGGCACAGCTGGGGGACGAGGCCCCTGAGGTTGGGGAGGTGGCCCCCTAAAACCGCTGGGCCCAAGGACAAGCTTGGTCATTGGGCCCAGCCTCGGTCACCAGGATGGACCATGGTCTCGATGGGAGGACCCTCTCCGGCACTCCGTGGGAGGGAGATGGTGCCAAGGTGCCAACCAGAGCCTGAAGTTCTGCTGGGAACCAGGCTGAGGCCCCGCCCACCACGGCCTCTGAGGACGAGGCCACTAGGTGTCAGAGAGAGCCAGCCCGGCCAGTTCCAACGGGCATGACGGTGGCCCACCGGAGCCATGCTGGCGCTGGGGACAGGGGACCTTGGCCCCACCAGCCCCAAGTGACAGATACCTCCTGGGCGCTGTTTGCAGCCACAGGGGGTGGGAGGGGGACACCAACACCCGGGCAGAGGTTTAACACCAAAAACTCTTACTGACTTGGTGCAGAGCCCACTTTGAGAATCAACTTAATAAAAGGCCACTTGCCTGGCATTGAGAATAGCCAAATGGCTGTCAGAACTTAATTGTCTCTGAGCTCTCTGTTTTGTAACTGGATAATTGTGATTTTGTTTTCTTATTAATGTCATTATTTTAAACTTCCTCCCCGACATTCTCCGCTGGGCCTCAGGATGCAGAGCGGAGGCGGGTCTCCCAAAGGCTCCCTCCGAGAGATAGGTGGGTCCAAAGAGCCTGGCTCAACTCAAAGCGCCGCTCCGTGGGGCGCTCACCCAGGTGGCCGTGGGAGCCAGGTCTCGGGGACGGCAGACACTCACTAGGTAGACAAGGGCCGAGGGGCTCCGGGCAGGGGCACGGCCTGGGCAAAGGCAGGGAGCCGAGAGGGTGGATGCTGAGGGAGGCTTGGTGAAAGCTGGGCGCTGCGGAGGGGGTGGGGGCCTCAGGGTCAGCGCTGCCAGTGGAGGGGGAGGGTGAACTTGACCTTGGATGTGTCTTGGTGAGTCGGGGGGAGGAAGCATCCATTGGCCCTGGCAGGGGATCTGCTGCCAGAGGGGGCCAAGGGGGATGGGGAGGAGAAGTGCCCTGCCCAGCTCATTCCTGGGCCAGCCGAGCCTGCCAGGGCAGAGGCTGGGGGCTGCCCTGAGGACATGTGCTTGGGGAAGGGACACCCCAGCCCTCTCCCAGGCACTTGGGCGGAGGCCGCGCCCACACTGGGAATTCGGGGCAGGTCCGGTCTGCATGCTGTGTCAGGGAAATGCAACACAATTAATTAGCCCCTAAAAAAAGCATTTGAAGTGTTTATTGCAGGACGGCGCTCCTGGTTTTATAAGCAGATGGGGAAATAAAGTGGTGGGGATGACAAGCCGGGAACAGCTGCACAGGGACCCGGAACCTAATTCATAATTCAGCAGACTAATCAGAGAACATCTTCTGCAGGCACTGTAATGAAGGGACGTGAGGCCGCAACTGATGAGACGCTCCCTGCCATGCAGCTACACGGACCACCGCAGCCCGAGGCCAGGCCCTGGGTCCCAGTGCCCAGTACCAGCCTCTTGACAGGCACTTTCTCAGCAGCAACGTTAGTCATAAACCCGTTTTCCAGGTGAGATACCGGGGCACAGGCATGGCCCCCCAGGGGCCCTGGAGCCCTGGTCCTCCTGCCCTGGGGCGGAGGTCACTTGGGCGCCCTCTCGTGGCGGGGCGTCACCCACGAGGCAGGCCTCCGGCGGGGGGTGGGTAGACTGAGGGCCATCGCCCCTCGGGTGGGGAGAGACTGGTCCAGCACGTGGAGCTGGCCAGAGCAGTGCCTGGAACAGCAGCAGGCACAGCCTTCTCCTCTGAGCACGGGCTGCACGGGATGGAGGCAGGGCGGGGAGCAGGGGGCCCTGGGAGGGTGACAGAACATAAAAATTCACATGCATTTTATGAATCTTCTGGCTCAACAGGAGCGCAGTGTTCACGGCAGGCATGACCGTAGAATGCGCCGGATGAAATATCTGTGACAGCCCTAAAGTCCTTGTTTTCTCCTCGGCTGCTGTTGAAACAATGGGAGGCAGAGGGTAGGCACCAGGCCTCCCTCCTTCCCACGGGCCCTGCCCCTCCTGGGGTTTCGCTGTGCCCCCACCCCTCCGCCAGGACCACCCCCCACAGGCTCTGCATTCCCTTCTGTATGCTGGTGTGTGCCTAGAAAGACATGGGACCCAGAAGAAAGCCCAGCCTGCCCTGCTCTGAGCAGCTCACAGCCTCCCAGCAGACACCAGGCGGCCAAACCTGTCACAGGCCTTTTCCCCAAACACACAAAACCGTAAACAGTATCAAAGTGGTCGATGCTGAGTCAGAGGAAGGCACGGGTGCTGTCGTGCTCCAACAGCAGATTGCAGGGGCTTTGTGGAGTTGGGCTTTGAGGCATAGGTAGGAGCTCAACAGTGTGAGACTTGCGGGTCACCATCCTCTGTGCCTCCAGGGCTGGATGGGATACAGACTTGGGTTAGAAAGAGACCCCTGAGTCAGATTCTGACCCCAACCCCACTGGAGCCCCCAGGCAGGCCTGGCTAGGGTCCTTTTCAGGGTCTCTTTCAGCCCCTAGATACAAGCTTCCAGCCTTTGGACCAGGGTCGCCTCCCTGCAGGCTGCATGGAGAGGGCTGCAGAGGGGGTTGAGGGGGTCACCTGCCTACCGCAGGTAACGAAGCGGCCCGATGGTGGCTCTGCAATCCGGGCAGGTGGGGCAGGCGGGTTCTGCTCCATGCGGGGTCTGCAGGGGCCCCTCAGGGGTACTCAGGCTGTGCCAGCTTTGGCAGGCTGGCTGCCCGACCCGGCCCAGCAGGCAGCCGCCTTCCCAGAGCTCTCAGACTCCCTCCTGGTAGCTCAGGGCCGAGTGCAGGAGGACGCTCTGGCTCAGAACCCTGCGCCTGGCTCAGCGCCATGTCCACTGACAGTGAGGGCCAGAGCCTGGGGCCGGGGAGAGATAAAGACCGGCCTCGTGGAGGCTTAAGGGATGTGTGGCCGCCTTCAGCAGCCCCATCGAGTCCCTGCAGGCCGGGCTCAGTACAGAGTGCTGGGGGCATCCAAGGAGCAGAAGCCCACCCAGACCCCAGCCAAGAGCCCACAGGCACCGAGGTCACCCTGGGAAACGGGACCAACTGAAGGGCCCCAAAGCTCCAGGCAGATCCCCTCAGGGGCATCTTTTCCAGAAAAAAATGAACAGGGAGTGATGCCAAGGGTCTAGCTGGGGCCTATCCTATCTGAATAGTGATGGGGGACAGACGCGCCAGGGTCCTCCCCTAGCCAGGCCCCCAGAGCGTTCGTGTCTGTTGTGCACACTTGCCACCTCCCACTCTGCCCCGCAGCCCCTGAGCAGGGGGCTGCACCTCCTGCCCTCGGCCCAGGGTGTGGCCCCCACGGGCAGCTCAGGGCCCCAAGAGGTGGGCCGAAGGGCAAGGCGGTGCCTGGTGTGATGGGGCCACTACGCAAGGACTCGGTGTGTGCAGGTCCAGCGCCCCACCACGGGCGGTTGCCTCACGGCCGCACTGTCCAGCACTCCGGGTTGGCCCTTCTGGAGTGGCCACAGGGGGCGACGCTTGGTGTGCACGCACATTCCCTGGCCGAGCCGGGCCTGTCCCGTGGGGCGGCCCCGGCAGAGGCAATCTCACTAAACAAACACGCTGGATTTGCTCTGTGTAAACAGCAGCCATTGCCGCACCACAAATGAGGGGCTGGAAGAATAACTGCACGCACCGCGGGGCCTGGGCGCCCGGCCCTCCAGGCAGGGACATAGGAGGCGGTCCTTTGTTCCCCACGGATGCCAACCATAGGGTGTCCCTGGGGGGAGGCATGGGACCCACCGCCACGTACCCAGCCCCTAGGGGCACCGAGTTGGACACTGGGGGACAGTAGAGGGCAAGGTGGATGCCGCCCCAACCTCAAGTGGCTGTAGATGGCGTGCGGGGCCCAGCACCAGGCAGGACCGGCCCTGGCCCGCACCGGTGCCCACCACACAGGGCACAGCCAGCCCCACCTGAGCCCCACACTTGGGTGACGGCCACTTCCACCTCAGGGGCCTCCCAGGCCACTCGTGGGAGACTAGAGGGCAGTCAGCCCCTACGGGGTGATCTCCACAGAGCTCCCCAGAGGGGCCTTCGCTGGTGTGCACGCCACCGAGGAATGGAACCAAGCCTCTGGGGTGACAGGCCAACCAGGCATGAGCCTCTTTGCCCCTGGCAGAGCCCCTCCCGAGGGCTGCCAGGGACAGTGAGGCCATCGGGGTAGGAGCCCACCCCCACCCCCAGCTGGCTGCCCGCCCTGCCGCCCCCCCAGGCCCAGGGCCCTCCCGGAACTACTGGGGCCTGAGGAATGAGGTCCCCTCACTGTGGCCTCTGTGCCCACCGCTCACGTGAGGGCCCTGCCAGCCCCACCACGGGCTGAGGAGAGCACCCTCCAGCCCCTGGTGAAGCCCAAGGCAGGCCACAGGAGGACAACGCAGGAAAGGGACACTCATTTGTGGAGTGGGGGGATCCTCACTTTCCTTTCTCTAATTTTTCTCCATTTTCCAATTTTTCTTACACTGGCATGATTTTCTCACTTAACCAGAACAGAAAGTGTCATCAAGAAGAAACCAGGCTCCCCTGGGGCATGCGGGGAGCTGGGGGCCGGGGTTCACGGGGAGGTCGGGCTCCCCCGGGGCTGAGTCCCTCCCAGGTGCAGACTGGGTGCCCACCCTGTGTGCAGCCAGCTGTTCCCCAGGGTGTGTCCACGCCTCCCCGGGCGCCAGCCTCGTGCCGCTGCCGCTGAGACAGTTGTGTTCACTTGTATCTAATGGGGCGCTTAGCTACTGGACGTGGAGCAATTCCAGTTTAATTAGGTGTCAGGAAGCTGGGCATTAACTAAAGTAACAGAAGACTCAGCACGAGGCCAGCTGGGCCCGCCTGGGAAGGCGGGAGGCCGAGTGCGTGGCCAGCACTGGCCGCACTCGCCTGCGGCATCCACCCCCGTCAACCTGACCATCTTCGAATCTTCTGTCACCACCTGCCGCTCAGGCCACTCACTGAAGGTCACGTGGGGCCTTGTGCCTTGAGCTCCTGGCCATACTGGGCCCAGGGCTGGGCCTCTCTGGGCTTTATGTGCTGACCCCCCGGGGAGAGAGGAGGGATGCCCACCGATGCTCGCCAGGCCCCTGGGGCCCTGGAGGCTTGTCACAGCCCATGTCGGCTCTGGCCAAAGCCCCCTCCCCACTCCCCTGTGACCCCCGGAGATGCCTGACCGCCACCGCTGGGCACAGACTGCGCTCAGCTCCTTGGACGGGCACAAGGGCTCAGGCTCACGGGGCAGTTGGGGTCCATGGCCAAGGGCAGAGGACCAGGAGGCAGGCCCTGACCCTGCAGCCTGCACGTGCGCCTATGGCAACGTCTCCCTCATCTCTTCCCTTCTCTCAGCCCTGCTGGGCCTGCACCCCAACAACCTAACCCACACTCACACAAAGGTTAGTTTTTTGTTGCATTTATAGGAGCCGCGCTATGCGACTTTTTATTTTAAGAGCAGGCAAACTGAGAGTTTTATATTTCTTTCTCTAAGGAAAAATGGAAAACTAGATTACGTGGCTTACAATATGGTCTCCAGATACACTTCACCCACCCAAACAGTCTCCCTGGTTCCCTCTGCTAGGGGCCTGACCTTGGGGCCTCACAGGTAGGGCTGCCCCTCACCCCAGGACAGGCTCAGGGATCCAAGGCCAGACCAGGGCCCAACGTTCTCTGGTCCAAGCCACTTCTCAGCCTTTACGCAGCATCACCTCCTTCCTCTTGGCTGTTCTACCTCTGTTGATGTGTCCTGTTCTCCACCCTCCCTCTCCTGCAGAGGCTGAACCGAAGGGTCAGAACAAAGGTGCACAGAGATCCAGGTGTCTGATGCTGCTCACCGGACACCTGCTGCCTGACAGGCCCCCGGGGCTGAGTCCGGGCCTCGAAATCCGCAAGAGCAAGAGGGGTTCGTGTTAAGGCGACGGGCCCTTCCTTTCTGCACTCAGTCACCTGGGTGCTGATTGGGCAGGAGCCATGGACCCCAGTAGGACTCAGGCCTGTCAGCCAGGGGTTCCCACTGCAACAGCCACACCATAAAGAGCCATCTTCAGGGAACACTCCCTTCGGCCACTCCAAGATACACTTTTCAGAAACCATTGAGTCTCCCAACAGCCCCGTTTCTATGAGCTCCTGGGGCTCAGCCAGGAGGTGACGATTCAGGGACACCCAGCCAGAGAACGGCAGAGTCATCCCTCCCAGAAGCCTCTGGAAGGGAGTTCTGAGCGAGGGCTCAGAGTCCCTGGCCTGGAGCGTGGGCTTCTTGCCGTGGGAGAGTCCCCGCCTGCTCTATGCCGAGACAAACGCTCAAAGTTTATTGACGTTTCCCCTAACGATGATGATATTTTCCCCATCAGTCGAGACCCAGATCAATGGCATTTGAGTAACCGGAGACTGATGTTAATTAAGTCTTGGAAGGTTTGGCGACCACGCTTAAGAGAGGACCCCTCACTGCTGGCTGCAGAGGGGGTGGTGGGGACTGGACCCTCTCGTGCCTGAGCTGGAGGCAGGCAGGGCAGCCACCTCGGCATCCTTGGGCCCTGGCCTGAGACTCCCCCCCAGTCTCCCAAGGTCAGCATGTCCTCTGTCCCTGGCGGGTCTGAGTCTCAGCCCACGGGGCAGGATTGGCTGGGATGGGAGCTGGCCCCTCCCCCAGGCCCCACTTCTGCAGCTGGACCTTGGGCAGCGCTGGGTCCCTCCCCTCCCTGACCCCCATTTCCTCGTCTGTAAAATGAGGCAAGAACACCTCCCCAGCAGCCCAGGCCCCACCTCACAGGAAGCAGGGGCACATTATCTCTCCCCTCCAGTCACCTCATGGAATCGCCCTGAATTTGTTCCAAACTTCCTTCCCCTGGCCTCATCCTCTCAGCTCCCACCATCCCTGGACCTCCCCACGGGGAGCTGAGTCGGGGTCCACAGGACAGCCGCTGCCCACGGCAAGTGTGTCTGTGGCCTTGGATCTGCCCTGACTCCCGCTGTCTACCTGCTGCCCGCCCCTACTGAGGAGGGAGAGGCAGCCCCGAGGGGCAAGGCCCCTAGGCACATGGTGCTCCCCACCCTCTGCTCCGCCCCCGAGCCCACAGCGGACTCAGCCTCCTCACAGAGACTGAAGCCGCAGCCGGGGGCCAGCATCTCCTGAGCCCACCCAGCACCCCCACCGCGGGGCTGCACAGAGGCTGCCCTCAGGACTAGCCTGGGCCCCAAGGGACCCCGACAACAGGCCCCTCAGCATCCAGTGAGAGAGCCTCGCCCTTCACCCAAACCCACCTTCCAGATGAGGCAAGTGAGGCCCGACTGCAGAGCAGGGAAGGGCCCGGCCCGCCCACCGTCCAGGAACCCTATGTTTCTGTCCCTGTCCTGACTCCTTTGGTCAGGGTGCGTCCCAGGAGCCCTCCTGATAGGTCATCAGCCCCTGCCTGACCAGTGCAGGAGGCGGGGAGGGGGGCAGACAACGGGCTTATTGCAGCAGCTCAACCTGCTGGGCTGGGCGGGAGGGCGGCAGGGCCAGCGCCACCCACCCAGCTGCATCACCCGCTGCATCAGGGCCAAGGCCACTGGGTGCTCACATAGCGGACAGCTGACTCCTGCATCGGGTCATTTGCCGGGCACAGGAGGAGAGCAAGTGGGGCCTGTGGAGGAGCTTTAATGAGCAATCGGGCTTGGAGGAGCGATCCCGCTGAGGGCCTCAGAGCCTCTGACCTCGGATCAGAGAACTGACAGGCTAATGAGGGAGCGCTGGCCAAGGGAGACTCCTAGGGCAGTGACCCCTGGCCAGAGGTCGAGAGGGTCTGGACCTGAGGGCCTAGGCTGGGGGCGGGGGTGGGAGTGGCCAGGGCCAAGCGCCTGCCCTCAGGACCTTGGGCAGCCCCAAATTTTTCCGGGCCTCAGTTTACCCATCCTGGCCTGCCCTTGGAACAGGAGCAATGAAGGAGATGGTTCTCTCCAAAGTGGGAGATGGGGAAACTGAGTCTGAGACCTCACCTGCCTCGCCCATTGCCCCGGCGACATCTGCGCAGAGACAGAAGGTCCCCAACCGACCTCCCCGTGGGGCTGCCGCCTGTTCTTAATCTTGCACCTTGAAAAACTTTAGGCTCTCAAAAAAGCTGCAAGAGCAGGTTAAGTGGCCATCTGCCTGCCCCTGGCCCACCATCAGGCACTGGGTGCCACCCTGTCCCTTTGTGGCTTTGTGGCGTGCCGTGCAGGGACAGCACTGGCCCCAGAGAGGGGACAAGGTGGCTTTGAGGCCTCTGGAAGCTGTGATGACTCGGGGAGGGGTATAAACATGATGGTCCTGCCTGAAGGTCAAAGTGAGGGGACTGCACATGGTGTCAGCTGCGAGTCTGACCAGGCGGGGCCAGGATCTAGAATCAGAAAGAATGGCTCACGTGAAAGACAGCAGGTCCCCAGGTCCTGCCCCGTCCCCCCACTCCCCAGGGCTCCTGGCATTATCTGAGCCGCTGTCCTGGGCTGGCAGAGTTCACAGACTCAGGGCAGCAAGTGCCCTCCTCTCCCTACGGGTGAAGGCTTCACACCGCTAAATGCTTCAGACTGCAGGCCTAGAGCAGCCCTCTAGAATCACTCAGGGTGGCACCGAGTGACCACTCACATTTAGTGAGAATTGGTGGATGGAGCAGCCCTGTGCCAGATCCCAGGAGCACAGCAGGGTAAGCCCAATAGTAGAGGGGTACTCCCAGGGACCAAGAGGCTGCAGACAGTGGGAGGACAAAGGACTGGCCCCCGAAGACAGAGGATGCCCCTGCCTACCAGCCCTGAGACCCAGGACACCTGCAGGGTTGGGGCAGAGACTCCTGGGCCCCCTGAGCCAACCCTGCAGCTGCTCCACGAGGGGCAGAGTGAGAGGCAGGCTCCACCCACCATCCTACTGATTGAGCAAGACCCCAGACTCTCTGCAGGTGGGTGTGGGGTCCTCACCTCTGGGTGTGGATGGCACCAGCCCTGGTGTGTGAGCCCCGGCAAGTGGGCGAGCGAGGGCTCCTTTGGACATGCCCCAGCCCAGGGGACTCAGCCGTGCCCCAGCACCAAAATGCCCGCGCTGTGCAGGCGTCGGCAATTCTGATGGGTTTTCACTTAACTTTCTCTTGATCACAATTACTTTGAAAACTATTAAGTGTAGTAATTAATCATTAAGTAATTATTGCCTGCTATTGTACTAATTATCTGGCCATCGGGGGTGTCACCAAGATTTTTAATTGTTGGTAATACTTCTTGAACACAAACTTCTCTACGCGTTTGCTCCCTCCCGGGGTGAGGCAGGGAGGGCCCAACGGCCTCCGAGTGGAAGGCCCTGCCCCAGTGAGTGTGTCCTGGGCCCTGGGCAGGACCCAGCTCCCTCCACACCCCGCAGGGCCCTGAATGCATGACCAGGAGTATGGCCCTCTCCCCGAGGCTGCACCCCCAGCCCCAGGCCGGCAGTCTCTCTGAGGCCTGCTGGGAGGATGGCATCGGGGAGACTGCAAAGTGTCCACCACGTGGCAGGCACCCACTGACAGCCCCACTGTCCCAAGGTCAGTCCCCAACCACTCGCTCTAGGCCCATGAGCTCCCACAAGCCTTACTGCCCACTCAGCCCCACGGCAGTCTCCAGCGTCCCCAAGAACTCTGGCTTCGGCTCTGTGACCAGCAGACACTGGAGGAGCCACCAGGAGCCACTCTCCTCGTGTGCACGGGCAGCTGCAAGGATGGGACAGCAGTGCTGGTGGCTGAGTGGGGCTAGGGATTCCTGGGGCAGGATGGAGCTGGCACCACGGAGTAACATTATGCGATCCCAGTGACCTAGCAGCACAGTGGGCACAAGCTCCCCACTCACTCCCTGCTGTTCTGAGGGTCCTCACGGTAAGGCCACCCCACCGATGCTGGTCCTCAGCTGGCAGCACGCCCTAGGGCCCCTGGTGGGCACCATCCCACTCTGTCCTCATGGCCTGCTGTGCAGAGGACACTGTGTCACCCCATGTCCCAGGTGAGGAAACCAAGGCTCAGAGGTAGGAGACTGGCAAAGCCAGGCTCTGCCCGCCTTGCCCAGATGCAGACTCTGCACAGCTGATGCCACCCAGCTGCTTCTGCCAAGCACCCGGCCTCGACCCCAAGCCACTCCCTTGGCTCCCACAGCACTGGCGCTCCCTAGCTCTGGGGAGGCCACAGAGGCTACCTGCCAGCCTGGGTGATGCGGGTGTGGACAGACTGGGGACTCCTCTGCCCATTCTCCACCCACGGTGGCTTCCTCTGCTTCAGCCTGGTCACATAGAACTTGAGTCAGTGCTGAGACAGGAGGGGGCACTGGGAGTGTCCATGAACTGAGGGCACTGGGAGTATCCATGAACCGTGGACATTCAAAGGCCCAAGTTCTTCAAGACCTGCTGAGCCTGCCCTTCTTTCCTCCTCACAATGTGCTCCCCAACGAGTAGCCATGTCTGACGTTCCGCCAGTTGCCATCAGACCAGTGTGGAGGCTCCTATGCTGGAGCAATTATTGCCAAATGATGGCGAACTCAAACGTAGTATGGGCTTGTCAACATGGAGTTCCAATAGTGGTGGTGATGGCACAGTCACAGAGATTGTAGTGACAGTGGTGGTGGTGATGATGATGGTGATGATGGTGAAGGTGGTGGTGGTGATGATGGTGAAGGTGGTGGTGATGATGATGGTGATGGTGGCGATAGTGGTGGTGGTGAAGGTGGAGGTGGTGGTGATGGTAATGGTGGTTGTAGTGGTGATGATGATGG
>NC_060281.1:94035146-94116469 GCF_021613505.1 Equus quagga | reverse complement strand
GTGGTGGTGGTGAAGGTGGAGGTGGTGGTGATGATGGTGGTGACAATGGTGGTGCCAATGGTGGTGGTGTGGTGACAGTCATTGTGATGGTGGTGGTAGTGAAGGTGGTGGTCATGATGGAGCTGTTGGTGTTGGTTGTGGTGGTGGTGAAGGCGGTGGTCATGATGGTGGTGTTGGTGTTGCTGGTGGTGAAGGCAGTGGTCACAGTGGTAGTGGTGAAGGTGGGCAGGTAGTGGCAACGATGGGGGTGATGGTGGTGACGGTGGAGGTGATGGTGGCAATGATGGAGGTGATTGATGGTAATGATGGTCATGTTCACGGTGACAGCAGTGATGATGGAAACTGATTCTCCAGGACCCAGAGTGTCCAACAAGCAATGTCGTTGCCCAAGCACCTCTGCCCCAAACAGCCACTGGCCCCTTCCCTGCCTGGTGGGCTGTCCTCTGGAGGCAGGAAGAAGGAGAGCTTGACCAGACCTGACAGGACAGCGGTATATCTTGAGCTCAGAGAGAACATTTAATCTTAGTTAAAAATAAATAAGTCCAATTATCGGAGAGGGAAAAAATAGCCTAGTATTTACTGCAAGTGAATCGAAGGTAATTACTCTGGGAAAAGTCCCCTTTAAGGATGTTGGGCACCATACCCTTCCTGTCGGCGTCACGACTGGCAGGTGGGCCACTTTGCAAGCCTGGTGGGAGGGAGCAGGGAAGAATGGCCCTGCCTCCCCCCAGGGAGTAGGTCCCCCTTCTGTCCTTCAGGGCAGTGGCTGCAGGGATAACAATGCCCTCTCTTCCCTGGCCAGTCCCCAACTGTTGGCCAGGCCCTGACCCATCATCCCTGGATTCCTGGACACCGTCCCAATCCAGACTCTGGCAGAGGGATGACTCTGGACATCCCCAGGCCCTTGACTTGTCCACTCTGTTGCTTATCCACTGTATGACCCCAGACAAGCCCTTCACCTCTCTGAGCCTGTGTCTCACCTGGAAAATGGGTGATGAGGCAGCTGCCCCCCAAAGGGGTGGTCCATGTTGATGGTCTGTGTCCCTTTAGCAGGAAGCAGGGAGAAGCTGGCCTGTGACAACAACCTGTCTGCTGTGTAGACAGCAGGGCCTCGCCTTCCCTCCCCAGAAGCCAACTCAGCCCAAGGGGTTCACCATAAGCACCTCCCCCAGGCTCCCAGCCTGGCCCTAAGACAGAACCCTGAGCCTCAAAGCCTCTTAGGCAGGGTGGTACCGCGCAGGCCTCTTGAGGCAGCGGCTGCTCCTGCTCACCCTGGCCGGCCCTGGGCAGCCTGCAGTCAGGTACAAAAGGACTTTCAGGAGTAGCAGAGCTGGATCTGGGGCCAACTGCCTAGCTGGGCCCAGGACCCCCGCCCCGAGTCTGCTGATGGCCTGGCAGACCTCCCACCCCAGCCTGGGGGCCTCCTGCCAGCCCCTCCTGCCGGCCTCCTGTCCCCTTCCTGGTCCCCTGGTGAGTGAGGTCACCTCCCCCAGAACCAGCGCCAGGGTCTGCTGGGATTAGGGGCCTGGTGGTGACCCCAGCCCTGATCCCCAGGCCACAGGAGCCCGGCCCTGTGCCTGAGTGCGCACACGGCCGCAGGTGATGAGCGGGAGGAACCACCGCTGTAATTAGCAGGAAACGTGCCTCCTTTGCCGGGAGGAAAATCCCATCTTGGAAATACTCATCTGATGCAAGTTCAATTTCACCCACGGGGCCATAAACCCTTTTTCCAATCACCTGGTGCCATTGGCCGCCAGCGCCGTAATCCTGGGGATGTTATTTAGAGCCAAGACATCACAAAAAAAAAAAAACCAGGTCTGAGCCCCACAAGGAGCCCCCTCCATTCCCCGCAGAGGCTTCGGGAGACAGACGGTGCCCAGCTGGGCAGGGACGTGGGCGTCCTGGGCAGCCACCGAGTCACTTCATCGCCCTCCGTGACCAGGCCAGCAGGGCCGGAGACGGGCCCTTCCTGGGGGGCAAGGTTGAGGCCTGGCAGCTCAGCCCACTCTGCCCTGTGGCTCTGCCCCAGCAGACACTGCCCCCGCGTCCCAACACCGCCGCCTGGCCCCATCCTCCCCGGGATTCGTATCATCTCACAGCCTTTCTTTAAAAATCGTTCCTTGATTACCGAGGGTAATGCTGAAAATATGTAATTGAATCTCCAAGAAATTACCATTTTTATAACTTGTGCCCAGTTCCTGAGATAAATTAAACGTCTCCCTCGTATGGCGAGTGGCTCGCAGCGCGTCCGTGAGGGAGACACTGCCCTTCGCGGTCGATGCGGGCCTTATTCAGAAGAGCACTCCCGGGCGGCTCCACCGCGCAGCTCCCAGTGGGCAGCAGTTGGCTCCAGAGGGCTGGCCGGCTGCATACTCCAGTGGGCGGGCTGGTGGGTGGGCGGCTCCTTTGCTGGGTAGTGGGTTGATGGTGTGGGTCACTGGTGGGGCCTGAGGCCAGAGGAGGGGACAAGGTGGAGGAGGGGCAGCTGTGAGCAGTCCTGGCGGGAGGGAGGGAGGGGGACCCACCCGCCCCTCCAGTGGACCCAAGTTGACCCCAGGGAGCCAGCTGCCCGCCAGGCTGGGCCGGGCACCTGGGGTCCCATGGCACCTCCAGTCAGCCCCTGAGAGGCTCGGAGGGGCCAGCAGGGAGTCGGTTGGTGGTATGTTGGTCGGCTGGCGAACGGGCAGTTGACGCGCCCCCTGCCAGCTGGGCAAGCGGGCGGCCTTTCACCTTCTCGGCCAGGAAGCCGGAGCTCCCAGGCTGTGGACTGAGTTTGCTGCAAGTGTCTGCAGGCTGCACTCAGCAGACCCCACTTCAGAGGACATAACAGCGAGATGTCACAAGGGAAAGCCGAGAGAGGGGTGCACCAGTCTCTGCTTCCCGGGACAGAAGGAGGGAAGCCCGAGGAGCTACTTCCACTGCAGACGTCCGGGCGGACTCCGGCCAAGGGCAGTGAGCTCAGGTCACCAGGAGCCTGGAACCGGGCACTGAAGGCTGACCTTCTCCTGGAAGGTCAGGAGGCCTTGGGCTGAGCCCTCTGCTGATGGAGAGGGGACTGGAACGGGGCGGGCCAGGGAGGATGATGGACAGCCCAGGAAGGGACTGGGTACCCTGCACCCCGTGACTATGCACCGCCTCCTCTCCATCCCCATCTGGCCCCCCAGGGGGCCCTGCAGCCCAGGGCTCATCAGGAGGCCCTGGTGGCATCATCGGTCTGGAAAGCCTGTGGTCAGGCGGCAGTGTGTGACTTCAGTCCACTTGGCAGCCGTGTGCTCTGGAACAGGGTGAGGGAGCTCTGACAGCCGTCATCACACTCTTCCCGCCACACGGAGCTACAGTCACGGGGACAGCTCCTGGGGACGAGGCCCGGCCCGGGCCCCAAATGCCCAGGGTTGAGAGGGCCTGTGCCCCGTGCTCTCTCTGGCCTGCAGCCCCGTACCCTAACTCAGAGCTTCCAGCCCACCCCCAGGCCCTGCCCACTTGCCTCTGACTTCTCAGGTCCTGCCTGGTCCTGACAAGGCCCATCCCCAGATCCCGGACAGCCAACCTCATCACCCCTGCTCTCAGCCCCACACCCGGGAGCCTGTCTCACCAGGACAGGGCGCGGACTGCTGGCCTGGCTCCAGGAAGCAGGGCTCGTGAGGCCCCCGGGCTGCCCAGGGGCCTGAAGGCCTCAGTAAGGGCTGGCTCACCTGATGCTGAGAGGTGGCACCTTGGGTCTTCAGACCCAGGGCTGGGGAGCCTGAACTGAGACTCCCAAGGCCCTGACCCCAGCACACAAGTCAACATCTGGTGTGCCCACCTGGATGCTGTTGCGAGAAAGAACAGTGGTGGTCATTCTCAATTTGGGGGCCGAGGCAACGCTTAAAAGTGGGGTTCTCACATCCCTTACCCCTGCCCGGTCTCCTTCCTAGTCCCCATCCACAGCCTCCTGGGCCCCCCTGTGGCTTGTGTCTTGGAGACCCTGCAGTGACCCCCGTCCTGACTCCACTCTGGCCCCCTGAGGGCGGCAGTCCTCTCACTGCTGTGCCTCTGCTGCCTCTCAGCTCTCAGCACCTGAGCCACTTCCTAGCCAAGGCCTCACTGCCCGACTGACCACCATGGTCGCAGGCCCTTGCCAGAGGCAGCTGTGCCCCCAGGACCCCTCACACCACCCTGCGAATGACAGAATGACCCAGGGCTGCCAGGCAGGGCTCTGTGCTGGGGAAGGAGCCCCAGCCCCTTGAGAGGGAGCAGGCGAGGGCCCCTGAGGAGTGCGGGGTGAGTCCCAGGATGATTTATTTCAATGTTCAGTGTGAACAGTGGGGTGGAACCCCCAAAGGACATTTCCACCCCACAACGGCCAGCTGCTGCCCCAGGCCCTCACAAAACCACAGATCCAAGTGGGAGGGGGTTTCTCCCCTGCACTGTCCCTCCCTCTCTAGAAGCTTCAGCCTGGGCAGATCGCCCCCCACCCCCCCACCCCCCCACCACCGCTCCTCCCCGCCCAGGGGCGGCCCCCTGCCCTGGGCTTGGGGTCCCCTGAAGCCTGCAGCTGGTCTGCAGGGCTGTGGCGCCATCTGGTGGTGGATCCTGGGACCTACACCTTGGCTGGCCAGGAGAACAAGAGGTGTCCTTCAGGGGTGGGAGCACCTGCCTCAAGGAATACTAGCGCCGACTGTGGCCGCTCGAGGTCTCCGCCCCTCACTGACCTTCGGTCTCTCACTCAATCCCTTCGGGCCCATGGCCCAGGCACAGGGACAGGCCAGGAGCTCATGGCCCATCACCGTCCACGCCCAGCAAGAGCTGGCTAGGGACAGAGGCAGAGAGCTGGGTGAGCAGGCATCCTGGATTCTGGCCCCAGTAAGGACCTGGTGAGGTGACCCTGGTACTGACCATCAGGCACTCTGGCCACGCTGGCTTTCTGGGCACCACTGTCCAGCTGGCAGGGGTAGATGGGCATGGGGGACAGAGAAAGTGCTGAGCCTAGCTGGGTGAGATCCTCTGGGGGGGGGGTGTCTCTGGGCCCAGGCAGGGGTGGGCACATCCGGTTCTCCTTCCCTGGAGTGCAGGGGCCCACGCAGCCCCCAGCATGGCCCCTCCCCAGCCTGGAGCCCTCAACGCCTCGGCTGATGGTAATTTATTGGGGCTGCATGTCCCTGAGAGGATTTTCCTTGACATTCTTATTATCTTTTCTGATTCTTAAATAAAAAATGTGAGCAGTGGGTTCTGGAGAGTCACCCAGGAGGGGAAGACAAATGACCTGCCACAGCCCATGCCCAGGGAGCTGCTCGGCTGTGCTGGGGACAGGGCAGACAAAGGGTCTACTGCCCCAGCCTGGGCCTGTGCAGGGGGACCGCCCAGGGTGGCTCTCAAGGGCCCGCCCACCCAGCGCCCTCCTCTGCCTTTCACCTGCACCCTATTCCTAGGGCCTGCCTCAGCCTGTCCCCCATCCAGAAGGGCTGCCCCCACAGGCTGGGGAGGGGAGGGCGGCTCCCTGTGCTCAGCCACATGTGTCTGCTCACCCAGAGCGTGCCCATCCTCTGGCCCTGGGGTGGGGCAGTCACCCCTCAGGCCAGCCCATCCTTCTCATGGTCACACCCAGTCCTGGCTCTGACTCTAGAGGCCCCTGAGAGGTGCAGGACCATCCGCAGAGCCCCAGGGGCCCCACCAGTGGCCACCTTCTGTCTGTTACACACTCAGAGCAAAGGAGAACTCATCCCACCCCTGGGAAGGAGGTGAGGGATCAAGAGAGACCTGCAGCCCCTGGCGAGGCGATCCCCCCAGCCAGGCTGCATCAGGAAGGCTGCAGGGCCTGAGGGACACACAAGGTGGCTCTGAGGGCTGGAGGGGGAGGGCCTGGGCCAGGAGCCTGGGTTAGGGGGCACAGAAATGGGGCTCCTCCCAAGGAGCTGCAGCTCACCCAGGGACCCCGAATTCCATCTGCTGCAGACCCGCTTCCCAGCTTTTGAAATCAGCTCAGGACATTGAATGTTGAGGCCACAGTGAGTCCCGGCAGGAGCGCCCCAGCCGTCGCTCAGGGCAGGAAGGGTGTGGGCATCCACAGCCACCTCTCCCTCCCCAGCCCCACCCCTGCTCCCAGGCTCCAGGCTCCCTGAGGCCATTGGGCGTCATAGCAACTTGGGCAGGAAGCGGCTGCCATGGCAACTGGCGACCAGGGAGACGCAGGCTGCCTGGCAGCAGGGGCCGTGGCCTGGAGCTCCCCACAAAGTGCACTCGAGCCCCACTTCCCGCCCATGGCCAGGAATTCCGGCTGGTGCCTGCACCCAGGGCAGACTCACATCCACCCCGACACGGGCGCCCTGGAGCCCAGGCTCCATGCAGACCCCACCACCCCAATCCAGGACACTGATTTTCAGGGTACTTTGCATACATTAGCATATCTGTCCCTATACATGGAAATGCCACCAGGACTATGGATCCCAAGCATCCGCTCTCGCTCTGAGAGCCCCCCTCCACTGGGGCGTTCTGGAGCTGAGGGCCACATTGCAAGGACCACAGGGAGGGGGTGAGGAAGGTTTCAGGGACTTGGGGTCTTCAGGGCTGGGCTCTGAGCCACCAGCAAGCCTTCCAGACGGGGGCACAGCCTAGGTAAAGGTGGGGGTGCAGCAAGCTGCATGGGGCTCCCCAGTCGAAAAGGAGGCGCCCTGGGGCCATGGGCAGGGGAGGATGTGCAAGTGGGGTGGGGTTCCTGTGTCATCAGGGTGCCCTGGGCACCTCCTCGAACCCGCCCAGGGATTGCTGCTGCCTTCAGGCCTTGAAGCCCAGCCTGGACTGCCACAGTGAGACACAAGGACCCCAGGCAGCTGTGGCTGCTGTTCTTACAGGAGGAAGGACCTCTCTCTCCCCATGTAACGTTCCCAGGCACCCACCGGCACCTGGCAGGCTTGGGCACCAAGCACAGGATGCTGTCCCCACTCCACCTCCCGGCCCCCTCCCCACACCAGCTGCCAGCTGCCCAGAGTCGTTGCCCCATCCCCCTTCCTCGTGGCCCTCATGGCCAGCCATCTCACCTGGGAAGTCCTCCAAGAAGCCTTCCTTGGCCCCCACCTTGAGTGGCCCCCAGATGGGTACTCTGAACTGAGCCTATCCCGAGACCCACGAGACTCCAGATAGGAGCCTCAGGGCCGAGGCTGAGGGGGTCTTGGGGGAGGAATCCCATGGGGCCCTGCCTCGCTCCAGTGGCTGAGCAGACTCCCCAGCTGGCTGGGCAGTTCGGGGGACAGATGATGCCTGAGGGGGGCTCAGGCCTATCCTTCCCAGCTCACGCCCAGCCACAGCCTGTCCTTACTGGCTACATAGACACCCCCAGCCCCAGAAACACGGAGGGGCCTCTGGGGCTAGGGCCACAGGCATCCGGCCTGGCGCAGCCTGCGGACTGTGCACGCCACCTCCTTGGTTGGTGAGCTCCCCACCAGCGGCCCCCGCAGTATATCCATCCCACAAAGGCAACAGGAGTGAGACCACCTGCGGACAAGGGATTTCAACAAACTGCTTAAGACGGGAAGTAGGGGTGGACTAAACAGCGCAGCCCAGGTGCGGACGAAGCAAGGACAGAAACACGGGGCTGGCTAAGGAGTGGCTTGGGGTGACCGTCCAACACTTGTGAGGGACAGCGGGTGACACGGGGACTGCCCAGGCCGACTCCCCCAGCCATCCCATCCAGACCGCAGCCCTGCAGTCTGCCTGAGGCGGGAGGCCGCCCTTCCAGGGGCCTGGCCCTCAGGAGCTCCGGGTCCTCGCGGGGAGAGACCCTGGCTCTCTCCTGCCTCCCTTCCACACAGGAGCAGAAAAGCCGAACACTGAGGATAGTGTCTGATGGGAAATCCTAAGACCGAAGACAAAAAAGAACCACAAAGAGAACAGAGAAAACACAGGAAGAAAAAGCTCCTCCCCCAAAACCCACTTCATCCCTACAACAAAACAGGACGCTCTGAGGAAAGAGGAGGGGTCACTTAAAGGACAAGCGAGCTGGGTTAGAAATCCAGAACGTGGTTGCTGGAATTCGGACCAGCAGCTGTGGTGCGAGGCCCCCTCGAGCTCCTGTGGGAGAATGCCCACTGGGCTGATTCTCTCCCAGCCCGACATCCAACAAGTGTGAGGACAGAGCAAGATGCCTTCAGGCCTGTGAGGGGCCTCATCATGTATCCCATGTGACAGGCCACTCCAGAACTTAGTGGCTAAAGCAAGCACAATTCAGCCCGGAGCTTGGTGGCCTGGCCAGCCCCAGGGGGTGGTTCTCCTCGGGTCTCACTCTGCTTGTCAACCCACCTTCAGGCAGCTGGGACCAGCTGGGATGACAGAAGCCTCCCTCCCCGTGACCTCAAGTCCTACAGGAAGGCCACACCTCCCCCACAGAAGACACTCTCCAGAAGAGCAAGAGAGTGATCTCGGCCCTACACACGAGCGTTGTTCAAGCTCTGCAGCCCGCAACTTAGTGACAGCCCATCAGACTAGTGAATCCCAGGCTAGCCCAGAGTGCAGGGTGAAGGGAGGGGCTCCATCTCTTTCTGTGAAGGGGCAAAGTCACATTGCAGAGGGGCAAGGACGCCAGGAGAAGAGGGATTTGTGGCTGTTTCTACTACATAGGGACTCGAGTTTCATCTCATCTACCTTTCTGAGGATGTTACTTGAGGATGTGCTTCCACCACACAAGGGAGGAAACTGAGAGAGAGGAGGACATGGAAACAGGGGCTCCAGGAACAGTGTGGGGGGCGGTAGGACAGAGAGCAGAACAGAATGTTGGAAAGAAGGGAGCAGAAACAAACCAGGGGCCTGAGTCTGGCTCCACCACAGGAGTGTGCTCTGCGGTCACTAAAGGGGCCTCTGAAGCAGCAGAGGGCAAGCTCGAATCTGCTTCCATTGCTCAACAGGAGGGCGGCCTTGGGCCAGCGACTAAATGTCTTCATGCCTCAGTGTCCCCACCTGTGAAGAGGATGTAGTAATTGTCCTTAGAGGACCATTAAAGTAAATGTTCAATAAATAATATATTTTTTAAAAAACTTGGAGCTATTTTAGGCAGAAAAGCCAGATTGTGGGATGATCACCTCTGTGAAGGGAGAGCAGTCATGGTGCTCAGCTGCGTGGGATGTGCAGCTGTCCCCCGAAGCAGGCGCTGGGGCAAGGACCTCGAGGTGGAGGGAGGTGGTGCTGGACACCTGGCTGCTGTCCAAGTTTGTCTCTGCCATGTGACTGTACCACCTGTGTTACAAGCAGGTGAGGGGTCGGGGGCATGCAGACAGGGTGACCAGGTAGGCACTTGAGTAACAGGGGCGCTACCTTCCCTGGGTGGGTCCCACTAGCCCTGGCTCTGGCCACCGCCCTGGCCCATTGTGACCTCCCTGGCCGTGCCTAGACCTTTGTGACAGGCGCCCCTGAGGCAGACCTGTGAGCCGTGACACCCAGAAAGCCCTCAGTGAGAGAGTGGCAGGTTGGACCAGGCCAGAGCCTGGACCTGGGGTCAGGAAGGGGTCCCAGGGAGGTATGGAGGGGCCGAAAACCCTGGCCCCCTGTGGCCACTCCCACCCCCAGTGCCCCCAGTCCCCAGCTTCGAGCAGCCACGGAGGATGCTTGGACCCACCCTGCCAGGGATTTGTAAGGTGGCCCTGTCTGGTGCCTCTCAGCTCCACTCACTCAATGGAGTCAGCCAGGCCTTTCCCAGCCCCAGGGGCAGGGGGCGGGGTGCCCCGGGTAGGCAACGAGGCCCCGGGTGGCTTTCGTGGAAGTGAAGAGGGAGAGATGCAGCGGCAGAGACCGAGAGACCCAGCGGGGGCAAGACAAGGACAGATGGAGGCAGGGCTGGGGTGGGGCTGGTCCCTGCACTCAGGACAAGAACAGGGGGCCCCCAGGCGGGGAGGGGGCCCCAGCTCAGGGCCCAGACCCTGCCCTTGCCCGCCCCTGCCTGTGGGGGCAGGGACCCCAGCCTCACCCAGGGCAGCCCCCTCCCAGCTCCAGAGTGTGCCCCTGGGGCCTGCAGAGCAGTCCTTCCTCCAGCTGGAGCAGGAGAACCAGAATCTGGTGAGTGAGGGGCCTGTGGCGGCTGCAGGGCTGGCCCGGGCTCAGAGCCCATCTGTGTAATGGGCTCGCGGCAGTTCCCAGCCCCCACCGCGTAGGTCTCCTGCCTGAGAAGCAAGCGGCTGTGATGGGCCTTCTGTTTCTCTGCCCCACCCCCAGAAAAGGCAGAACCAGGACCTGCGGGAGCAGCTGGGAGCCCTGCTGGGGCCAGGGCAGCAGTTCCTGCCCCTGTGCCCGGAGCACTCGAGCTGCACTGCCCTGGCCTGGGTGAGTACGTGCAGAGGCCGGCAGGACAGAGGGAGGGGGGCTGGCAACCACGCTGTCACTGCACGTACCACGCTCCAGCCGGCTCCGAGCAGTCCCGGACTCAGATGTGGCCGTGGCCTGAGGGCTGGACCCTTTGGCTCCTCCACAGCCCCCGGAGCAGGCAGGCCCCCGGCCCCCAGAGGACAGGCCACCCTTGCAGCTGCTGCGGCGGGAGCTGTGCCGGGGCGAAGAGGCCTTTGTGCAGCAGTCCCAGGTGGGCCAGGGAGCTGGGCGGTGGGGCCGGGTGGGTGGTGGGGGGGTCCACCATGCAGCAGTCCCAGGTGGCAGAGGAGGAGGGAGCTGACCACCACGGGCCCTGCCCATGCCCACACTGTGCCCCTCCCTCCCCCAGAACGAGCTGCAGCAGATCCGACTGTCCTTTGAGAGGAAGAAGATGGCCATTACTGAGGTGCCCACTGGGCTGGGGTGGGAGGGGGCGCTGGGGAGCCCAGCGGGTGGGGCACATGGTGGATCTAACTCAAGGCGTGACCTGGCCTCCCCCTCCCACCAGGTGTGGGATGGCGTGGCCGAGGTACACATGGCCCTGAATAACCAGGCCACCGGGCTCCTGGTAGGTCCCTGAGGCGACACCCAGAGGATGAGGGGCAGGGCCTGGTGCGGTGGCGAGTGGCAGGGGCACAGCAGCCCCATCGAGGTGGAGGACACGTTTTTCCTCCTCTGCCGCCCAGAACCTCAAGAAGGACATCCGGGGCGTGCTAGACCAGATGGAGGACATTCAGCTGGAGATTCTAGGGTGACATGCAGAGTTGGGGGCCTGAGGGGCCTGGCTAAGCTGGGATGGGGGCAGGGGTCCTGGTCAGGATGGGCTGGACCAATCCCTGACCCCTCTCCAGTTCCACTGCACCAGACCAGGGGGTGGTTGTAGGCCGGGGCGGGCGGCACGTGTTCCTGACTGTGTGACCCCCCCCCCAGGGAGCGTGCCCAGTGCCGCACCCAGGCCAGGAAGGAGCAGCACATGGCATGCATAGTGGTGAGCCCCACCCCACACCCTCTCCCAGGCTCCCGCCCTGGAGGCAGACAGGTGGGCTTCGGTGGAGGAGGCCCCAGGGCGGGAGCCCCACTGGGAGCCAGGTGACCAGAGACATCTGGGTGGGTGCAGGCGCCTGTCCTGGGCAGGGGAGCAGGGGCCCACTGCACTGGGCCCCCTGCCCGGGTCAGACTCTGACTGGCCCCTCCCCGGCAGAAGGCACAGCCACCACTGGGATGTTCCGAGGGCCTCAGAGGCCAGTTCTGGTAGGTGGCTGCGTGAGTGCGGGCAGAGCCCATCCCCACCGTCCCCGCGGCACCCCTGCCCCTGACGGCCGCCGCCCACAGGCTGCTGGCCCTGAGGCTGCTGCTGGGTGCCCTGCTGGCCTGCACGGCCGCCTACGTGTACGTGGTGGACCCCGTGCCCTTCGAGGGGCTGGTGCCGCCCCTGCTGAGCCGTGCTGCCGTCTGGAAGCTCCGGGCCCTGCTGGGCCCGTTCCTGCGCCTCGAGGTGGACGACTTCCTGCCCTTCTAGGCCAGAGGCCCAGCGGCCCCAGGGAGGAGGAGGCCAGGCAGCCGGCAGCCCCAGGTGCCCAGCAGCTGTGCCGGCCCCTGCTCCCGCACTGCCGGGTACAGTCCCTGCCAGGAGCCTCGGAGAAGGGTGGCGGTGGGGTCTGTCCTGAGGGCTGGGCCTGCAGACATATAGTGGTGACACGCGTGGTGTGTGAGCTTGTTTCCATGGAAATGGGGGGCAGGAGGCTTTGCCACCTTCTGAGGCACATCTCACAGGGGGGTCCCTCAGGGTGGTGCCCCCACCTCAGCCCCCACGCCCCATTCTCCCACTGGACAGCCGCCCCTCCACAGGAAGCCCCCAGCCTGTCCCTGGCACCCGGGAGGGCTCTGAGCCAAGGTTGTCACAGGAGGGTCTCCACTGTGAGCACCAGGGGTCCTCAGGCCTCATCCCTGCGGCACGGCCCAACTGGGGGACCTCAGCGATGAGGCCCTCAGCCCTGAATCTGCTGGCCCACTGACCTCCCACCCCTCACGTAACCCCAGTCCCTGGCTGGCAGACCTCCCCACCCTCCCCACACCCACCTGGCCACTTTCCCGCCCCCCGGCCCCCCTGCTCCTGTCCCCTCCCCAACCCAGGGTCCCTGTCCAGTCTGGCCTCCTGGTACTGCCCCAAGGCTCAGTGGACAGGGAGACCATGCTGGTGGACAGAGCCATGGAGGTAAACACCAAACATTTTATTTAGGGCATTAAATCAGGGCGAGGGGAATCTGCTTCAGAACAATAGAGAATAGCTTTGTGGCTTGCTCACCCCCAGTGGGAGAAACAGAGCCACTGCCTGGGCGGGAAAAGGGCTGGCGGGCCCTTCCCTGCCCCTGGGGCGTCCAGGCCCTGCTGGCCAGAGACTGCAGGGTAGGGGACAGCGGAGCCCTCTGAGCTCCCCGGATGTGACATCTCAGAGTGAGCACCACCTGGGCGGGGCGAGGGCAGAAGCCGTCCATGAACCGCACTGGGCAGCAGGGGCTCCTCCCGACCCTGGCGGGGCCTGGACCGCTCACCAGGCTGGTAGCTCCAGGTTAAGGCATCCGTTCATGTGTCAGGTGCAGGGAGGGGGGAGTGCAGTGACCTGCGGGGGCAACCTGAGACCCCCACCCCAGCCCAACCCATAGAGGCCTGGGCTCCCTGGGGAGGAAGTGGCATCTAAAGTGCTTGGTCAGACAGGGAAGTTGGGGTGATGGCATGACACCCCGGGAAGGCTGTGCTGGTCCCAACAGCTCCAGGGCCCCCGCCTGGGGTGTTGGACAGCCTGCAGTAGGTGGGGACTTCCTGAGGTGGGTGGGCACAGGGTCACGGGCCCCGGTGGGCTGGGAGTCCGTCAAGGTGTGGCTGGTGGAGAGGGGACCCCCAGCCCAGGTCCAGGGTCCGTGGCAGCCTGGCTCCTAGGGCTAGGTTGTCCTGGGCCCCAGAGCCGCCTACTTGGCGTCCCGCTCAGGCCCCAAGAGGCCAGGGAAAAGGCTGGAGGCGGCCGAGTGCGGGCGGCAAACAGCCCCAGCAGCCGGGCTCCAGGGGGCCCGCAGCGTCGAGTGGTCCTCAGGGAGGCCAAGGTGGCACAGGTGCAGGCCGGGGGGCACCCTGGACTGGCCACGCCACCCCCATCCACGGCTGCAGGTGCCGATCCGCCCCCTGCGGGCCGCAGCATCCCGTGAGAGAGAAGCAGAAAGGTGGGGGTCAGCGTGGAGCAGAACTGCCCAGTGTGGGCCAGGCCAGGTCCCTCCCACACTGGGCCAGCCCCCAGCTCTGCCCAGGCTGTCTCAGCTTTGCAAAGCAATGGGCGGCCCCATATGCACCCCCATTCCACCTCCTCCTAGCCCTTGGGTTCCCAGGGGTCCCCTGGGGTGGCTGCGACCCCAGCCTTTCTCCAAATGACCCGTTAACGGCTAGGGATGACATGGACCCAAGGGAACCTCATGCTTTTCAGCCCCCACTTCCCAGGGCCCCAGCTCGGCTTAAGTCAGCAGAAATGCCTACTCGGAACATCTGAACCCAGGCTGCCAGCCAGCGCCTCTCCCAGAGCCTGACCCGCGGGCCCCCGCCCCCGGAGCCCCCACATTGCAGCAACAGCCTGGCCTTGCTCAAGGAAAGAATCAAAGTGACTCTTTTTCTTTTTTTAATAAAATTATATATATATATAGATGTAGATATAAAAACATAAAACAGACACAACGCAAGCGGACGCTGCCGTGTGCTTACTCTCAGGTCCCTGGCGCCAGGTGAAACTCCAACCCCTCCCCAGTGTGCTTCCCACGCAGGCGCCGAGGTTCGGCAGCCCGGATTTGCATGCCTTGGGGTGGGGAATCTCCAGGTGGGCAGGGAGGGGGCTCCTGGTCTCATGGGCCCCCCTGGCAGCGTCCGGCCCGGTCTGCTCCCACCTGCCCCTGTCGCCTCCCACAAGAGCATAAAGCAGAGGTTAAGGCTTCAATGAAAGCGGGTTTCCCGGCAGGGGGGCAGGGGGGCCCGAGCGTTAACACAGGGGACGAGGCACGGCAGCTCAGCGCACAGACACGGGGACGCGCCCACCAGCTGGGCGAGACGGGACACACGGAGCCCAGACCCCACCCATAGCTGGCTGTCCGTCTGTCCGTCCACCTGTCTGTCAGAACCCAGAGCAACCTTGGAGCTGGGTGCTAGTGGGCTGGGGGCTGGACTCCCCACAGAAGAACTGGCCTTGCCAAGCTACAAACTTCTGCGGGTCCCTGAAAGGCAACCGGTTAGGAGCAGCCGGGCAGTGGGGCCCTTGGTCCAGGAGGATGGGCCCAGGCCCCTCTGTCCATCTCTGGGCCATAGGGACCCGTGTGTAAGGGGAGTGGTAGGGACTGGCCTGGTGACAACCTCAGGGGGCACAGGTGCAGGCTGTGCAGCTGCAGACTGCACCCCTTCACTGCCTCACCCATGGGGCGGGGCCACTGACACACAGATCCTGCAGCCCGGTGGCCCTCAGCCCAGTCGTGCCCTGGTGAGCAGATGGGTGGACGGATGGGTGGAGGGCGAGGGACAGGCTCGTGGAGGCGTAGTTCTCTCTCCCGCTGATGTGTCCACACGAAGCCTGGGCCTCCGCTCCTGGGGCAGAGGAGTCGGGAGGGGGGCAGCCGCTGGGGGGTCCTGGTCCCCGTGGTGCCCCAGCAGATGGGTGCTGGTCAGTCCTCACACCGAGATCTCGTACGTGGTCCCACCCACGCCGGACACCTTCTTAACGAGCGTGTGCCGGGCAGGACTGGCGGAGGGCCCCGGGGGGCCGGCAGCAGGCCCCAGGCGGGCCAGGCCTGGGGACTGCCCGTTAAGCTTACTTGGGGGGGTCTTCAGCTGAGGGTGGTCCCTGCATCAAAACAAGCACACACACGCACGCACACAGTGAACACGGGACCACGGCAGAATGGGCCAGCAGAGGCAACAGGACAGATAACGCAGACGCAACAGAGCCCTCGGCAGCCCCACCCTCTGAGCTCGGAAGGTCCTGCCCAGAAAATGGGTGGGGATGCAGAGCCTGCCGAGGGAGGTGCTGTGCTGTCACAGGACAGACAGACAGACATCAGAATGGCCATCATCCCCCTTCCTGGTCCTTTGGTACCTCCCACTAGCACAGACCATTGCATAGGGAGGCGAGGTGGACACTAGCCAGCCGAGCCCCCAGGCCCGGCCCTGTTCTAGTGCCTGAACCTGGGAAGCCCAGTGGTAACAGGGGATCCTGCTCCCTCTGAGGAAAACGTGGGGTTGCCCTCTGCCCTCCGGCTGCCTAGCACTGACCAAGTGCATCTCTGACCTCACTGTGCAAACATTCACAGGGCAGGAGCCCCTCCCACTCTCGGTGGCTGTCTCTGCTTCACCACTGCACAGCTGCCACCTGCTGGGCCTCAGGCCCCGCCCTCACACCCACAACAGCACCCTACCCCCAGGACCAAGCCTGTGCTCGGTAGCCGGGGTGATGCCCTGATGACACTAATGCGCCCAGGGTGGGGCCCTGCACACAGCAGGTGCTCAGCTCTTGTACTTGGACCTGGCCCTGGGAGGCAGCCAGCCCAGCATCCTGTTACCCACCCGCTGGGGGCCTAGGACCAACCTGCTTCCTCCAGACCTTGGTTTTCCCATCTATGAGCAGGGCAGCCCTTGCTTCCCTGGGTTGTGTGCCCCACAGAGGGCCAGGGCTGCGGCCCCCAGGGTGGCACATTCTGCTGCGGGGCGATGTCACCCAGACTCAGCCTCCTGGACAGGGACAGTGGCATCACCCCATAAAAAGAAGCCCTGGGTCCCCCATGCACCCAGTCTGTGTGAGCCAAGGAAATGTGGGGTGTTGGGCTCAAGAAGCAAATCCTCCTGCCTCCCCGTCCTGGGATGTGCCGGGTGTCCTTGGAGCTGGGCTACCCTCACACGGGCCAGCCAGGAGCCTCCAAGGCAGGTGAAGCTGCTCCTCCTAGGCAGTCACAGGCCTCGTGGACAACCCACAGGTGCTCAGCCAAGAGGCCCCAAAGGCGGCTGGACACCTGCCCTGGGCCGGGAAGCCCCTGCACCCCAGCACCCACCTCTGCACGGCCAGTGAGGGCGGTGGTTCCGGGAGGTCCGTGTGGATGAAGGCGACAGCCTTGGGGCCAGCGAAGGAGGGTGAGCGAGGAGTGCTGGGTGGGGAGGGTGGGCCTTGGCGCACTGGCGACCTATGTGAGCCGCTGCCTGGCCGGGGCCCTGGGGCGTTGTTGTTGGCCACGTCAGCCTGCAGGGAGGACGATGAGGTCCGCGGAGCCCGGCTCACAGCGCTTGACAGCGAGGACAGCGACGTCTGCAGTGCAGGGTTGCGGGCACCACCAAAGCCAGGCCCAACCACCAGGTCATCTCTGGAGCCGCAGCGCCGCGCGGGGCCACGGGAGCCCTCGGGCAGCATGCTGGCCTGCTGCAGGCTGTAGGAGCTGGGCGCATCATAGACGCCTGAGTCGCCGAAGAGCGAGTCGGCCTGAGAGCGCAGCAGCCGCTCCCGCTCCTCCCTGTCCTTGCGCTCCTGGATGGAGGCCATGATGGTCCTGGACAGGTTGTCGTAGCGCACGGGCGAGGGCTCCCGTGGCCGAGGGCCCAGCACGGGGCTGAAGCTGCGGGGCGGGGGCCGCGGGGGGTCGCTCACCACCCCCGGGTGCAGGTAGGGTGAGCGGTAGCCAGCCACACCAGCCAAGGGGTGGGCCGGGCACGTGTGGCTGCCAGGTGAGCCGGGGTTAAGCAGACTGTCGTAGGACAGGCTGCCATTGCGGTTGGGCAGTGCGTGGGGGGCAAAGATGCTGCGGTGGGGTGTGGGGGGCCCACCCTCAGAACGCAGGGGCTGCAGGGCCACATGGTCCCCCCCCCCGCCGGCTCGCAGCCTTGAGGCTCAGGGAGCGCAAGGCGCCGGCGAAGGTGTCGGCGGCACTGAGAGGCGGGGATGGTGGGTAGGCCGCATGCAGGCCACCAGGAGCATAGTCGGGGAGGTCCAGGCTGGGCTCGGACGCGAAGTCCAGGCTGTGGATGCTGTCTTCTCCCAGCGTCAGGGAGTCAGGCCCAGGGACCTGGCGGAGAGAGGGGACACGTCTACGCTGCCCACTCGTCATGCCCTGCCCACCACCAGGTGCTCGGTGCCCACGTGGAGACTGCGATCCTGCAGACATCAAAGGCGGTGGCAGCTGCAACCACCCAGCTGTCCCCAGAAGCTATTTCCTGACTACTTCTTCCTTGCCCATCACAGAAGGAAGTGGGGACAGGATGGAGCAGAGCGCCCAGACGATGTCGACCCACGGAAGGCTGTACATTCTACCCCTGCTGGCAGTCCCCCAGTGGGGAGAAAGGGGCTGGGGGGGCAGCCTTGGGAGGGGGACCTCGAGGAGACGTAATAACCACACAACGACCCAGGGTGCTTTCCCAGGCACCCCACGGCTGAGGGTCAGGGGTGCTGCAGTGCAAGGGCAGAGCTGGCAGCTGCAGATGCCCAGGGAAGTGCCTTTAGAGCCCGCCCAGCCCAGGAGCAGCCACCACAACAGATCTCCATGATTGAGGCATATGGGTTTGGTCTGGGGACAAGAGCCTGCAGAACGTCAAAACCCAGAGGGGATGTGGATGAGGGCAAATGTGGCCTCAGGGCACTTGGCCAACCAGCAGGACCCTCCATGGGATCCAGGATGATCCCAGGAAGGAGGCAACCTGGGCGATGGCACCTAAAGCACCCCATCCCCAAGAAGGGCTAATGGACACTCCTCTTGGGGCCAGGAAAGCCCAGACTCACTGCCCGGCCCAGCAGCCAAAGAGGCCAGGTGGCACACAGGACATCTGTCGTGGGGAAGGAGCTCCCCAGTCTAGGTGTGCTGGCCCAGCTGCAGGCCTGCCTCTGAGGGGGCTGTGGAGGAGGGGGCAGCTGGGGCATGCTCAGGGCTCTGGATCACTCGTCAGGCTGTCCAGGCTGCCAACGGCTCCACAGTGAACAGAGAGCTCATACAACTCAGGGAAAATAAACGAGCTTTCTCAAACAATCTCAGATTCTTCTGGAGCCTTCTGGGCCTTGCCGAGGGAGTAATGGTGGAGTCCCAGGCATCCTGGGGGCAGCCCCTACCCCGCCAGCGGCAATGCCACCAACGCCCTCACCGGGCTCTCTGGGACAGAGCCCCAGGGGCAAGGCCCCTGGGGGAGGGGCGTCCCGGGGCAGGGCCTCTGGGGGTGGGGCCTCCCAGGGCGGGGCGGGGCGGGGCGGGGCTTCCCGGGGTGCGCCCAGGCCTCACCTGCTCACTGGGCCCGCAGAAGGGCGCCTTGGGACCCGTGGGAAAGGCGGGCCGGAACTTGTACATGGCTGGTGTCGGGGGGCTGGTCCTCTGCGCCGACAGGGCACTCTCTGGGGGTGATGGACCTCGGTCAGGCTGCGGTCAGTCCGTGCCCCTCACCCCGCTTGGCCGCCCCCACCTCACCAGCACTGCCTGGGCGTGGGGTCTGCCGGTCGCCGCTGAATGTGCCGGCGTCCGCCTTGGGGGGCAGCGGTGGCCCCAGGTCCAGTGGCTTCTCATCCAGCCGGTCCAGGCTGCCCTTGGACTGGGAGGGGGCGTGGTCAGTGGTGGGGAGGGTGCGGGCGAGGGGCGGGGCTTAACCGGGGACTTCATCTGGAGAATCCTGGGGATCTTTCCAGTCCCTCCCTTCTAGGCCCCTCCGACCTGCCTGCTCCCTGTCTCCAGCGGTCTGACCCTCACCGCATCCCACACCCCACCCTAGGGCCCCACCTTGCTGCGGCCCAGGCTGGCCTTCAGCCCGTTGTCGCTAAGTTTGACCTTGAGCGGTGCGGCTCGCTCCAGGAGCTCGGGTCGAAGGAAGGGTGGCTTCAGGCGCGCGCCAAGCGGCAGCCGGGGCGGCTCTGCTACGTACCTGCATCCGGAGCAGGGGGGTCAGTGGCCAGGGCCACCTTGCTGGCCTCACCTGCCAAGGGCAGAGGTGGACCAAGCTGAGGATCTGCAGCTGCCAACCCTGAGCCCCGCCCAAGCCTCACCGGGGCGCCAGGGGGCTGCACAGCACATGTTCCACGTTCCCACAGCAGCCTCGGGTGAAAGGATTCACGCCCCCTCGGAACTTGCCCGTCACCTGTGGACACGGGACCCTTCAGCCGACTTGGCCACCCAGGGTCCAGGCCAAGGTGGGCAGGAGGACAGACAGGGACAGCTGGGGTTCTCAGGGCAGGCTGGGCAGGGTCAGCCCAGGGCACCCCACCCAGGTCACCCCAGGCCTGTCCCTGCAGGGAGCTGTTGAATTTCTGGGCTCTGAGTCACTGGTGGCCACAGTGTCCGCAGGCGGGAGTGAGTAGGGGGACAGGGCAGGTACAGCCCTATACCCCAAACCCCACCTGGGGTCTCCAGGGGCAGAGCCCCCCACTGAAGCTGCACAGACAGAGGGCTCCTGCAGCCCTGCCCCGACCCCGCCATGGTCCCTGTGCAGCTCTGGCCCTCTTGGCCCATCAGGATCCTCCCACGCCAATCCCCATCACCGCATGGCCCCACTCAGGGTCTGCACCTGCTCGTTGGTGGTGCGCCCCCGAGTGACCAGCACCACGTGGAAGCCGGTGAGGCCAATGACGGGGATGAAGAAGAGGCCGGCCACACACATGACAGCCATGCTGGCCAGTTAAGGCCAACAGCCGTGGGCAAGAACGTGAAGCAGGTGCCTGTGGACAGACTGCCCACCCAGCAAGGGCAAACGACCCCCTGGGACTCCCAAGCAGCCGACCACCCCTCTGAGCCTCGGTTCCCCCTGTAAAACATGGGGACCAAAGTCAGTGTGGTCAGGCCAAGGATACGTGATGGTGGTGTGGGCAGCGCCCAGCCCCTCGGCGTGGTTCAGCACGTAGACCAGGCCAAAGGCGACGACACCCACCATGTGCGCACTGAGCGACAGCAGGAACAGGAAGAAGTAGCGGTAGTTGCGACGCCCGATGCAGTTGTTGACCCAGGGGCAGTGGTGGTCGAAGTCCTGGGCAGGAGCAGCACATCAGGGCGCACAGCGGGCGGGGGGGAGGGGCAGGGGGAGGGCGGGGCAGGGCGGTCACCTCTACGCAGTTGTCGCAGACGCTGCAGTGGGAGCAGCGCGGCGGGCGGTAGAAGTGGCAGGTGGCGCACCACTTCATACGGACCTGGATGCCCCGCACATCCACGTTCTTGTACAGGGGGGCCCGGAAGTCGTCCTCCTTATCCTCGTCCTCATCCGCTGTGAGCCGGGGCCGGGGAGCAGCAGGAAAGTGACTTCCCTGGCAGAAGAGCCTCTCCCCGATCTGCCAGCCCAGGTACCGGGACCCCCCTCCCCTAAGGCCCTCCCAGGTCAGCCACTCACACTCTAGTGAAAGTGAGCAGATGAGCTGCCCCAGCACAGGGCCCTACCTCGGGGGAAGACGCCAGGGTCCATGAAGGTGGCCATGCTGAAGTTGGCCAGGACAAAGAGGAAGATGATGCCATTGTAGACGGGAATGGCTGGGGACACAGCTCGCGTCAACCATGGGCACCTGCGTTGGACAGCAGGCCAGAGCTGGGTCTGGAGGTGTGGCGAGTGGGTGAGAGGGATGCAGGGGCATGGCCACGTGTGTGCACGCTGGGCCTTTGAGGCCACCATCAGTGGTCAGCGTGGCAGTCAGGGAAGCCACTGCTGCCACGGGCACCCTGGGAGGCCTCTGCCCCTAGGCCCGCCACTCCTGTGCGCAGCCACCAGGCGCTGTGCGTGTCGTGACAGTGTGCAGGCTCCCTGTGTGCCAACTCTGGCCTTGGCCACACCCCGCTGGCTGTTAAGAACTCTCAGCTCACAGTTGGGGAAGTGGGGTGCAGAGATGCTCAACGGAGGCCCGGGGTCACAGCATTTCAGAGGAGCGGCCAGAGCCAAGCCGCCTCCTCCACCCCAGCCCAGTGTCTTTCCCGGGCCCCCCGCCCTGGGAGGACGCAGACTGGAGGCAGGAGCCCAGGACAGGAAGTGAGCCCGCTCCCCCTCACCCAGACCTGTCCCTGGCTTGGCAGGGCCCCTTCTCCAGGGAGACTCTGGGGCGTGGGGGGCCCCAAGGAAGGGGGGCTCCCCTGAGGGGCACAGTCTCGGGGTTTGGGCCCCGGGCACATCCCCACCCAGGCAGCCCCTTCGTTTTGGTTTGTCACCTTACTCCTCACGTGGCAGTGCGGAACACAGAGACTCTTGAAAAGCACGATGCCCCTACCCCTTCACCACCCCTTACCATCCCTCAGCACTTGGCTCAGGCTGCCCCCTCTTCCAGGAAGCCTTCTCAGACTCCTGGCTCCCTGTAAGGGGCTTGCACACCTCCCTAGTGGATGGTCTGCCCCAGAAAGCGTCTTCCTCAGCCCTCATGGGACCCGACGAGAGCCCCCTCTGTGGAGACCCGTGGTTCTTGGGCACATGGCCTGTGGCCCCCTGCCCTGAGCCTGCAGTGGGTTCCTGAGTCTGCTCACTCTCCTCCCACGGATCTCCTCTGGCCTCAGGCTCTCCATCTCTCCCACAGCTTCTGTGACAAGCAGGGGGCACCCAGGCTCTCTGCAGACTTGGGGGGCCCGTGGGGATCCCCCTGAGCAGACTCGATCAGGAGGACAGGGTGTCATGGCTGCCAGCAGGGTGAGCAGTGCCCGTGGCCCTGCCCGCCGCCCCAGCGCACACCGGCCATGCTGGCGCACCCACGCCTGCCTTGGCCAGCAGCCAGCCCTGCCGCCCCAGCCCCACCTCCACGGCAGCAGAACTTCCTATTTTTAGTGGAAGGCGAGAGGCTATTTAAAGAGTATGCTTCCCACGGCAGCATGCTCGCTGGGCCGGGAGCCACCCATTCCTCTTCTCCAGGACCCGCTGTGGAGGTGGCTACACGGCCTGAGGACATGGGGTCCCTCTACCTGCCAGGAGGGTCTTCCTCCGCCATCCCTGCCCAGGCAGCCCCGAGTGCCCACCCGCAGACACCTTCCACACTGTCCATCCTGGCAAACAGATGATGCTTAATGTGTGTTTGTGGCCTCTGAGCCAAGCCATTCTGCAAAGGTGGAGCCACCCCCTGGAGAGAAGCAGGCACCCCCGGACCCAGGGAGACATGGGCACTGCAGACCCAACTCAGGCCTTGCAAACCAGCTCCCCACAGCACCTTCTGAGAAGAGCTGGACACACGACCCACGCAAAATGAAAACACAGGCCCGTTGTTACAAAAGTGTCAAGAATTTCAAGCAGTTGACAGAAGATCATCAAAGCAAATGTGGGTCCTCATGGCTGTGCTGTCCACAGGCCACTTCTGACCTCACGGCCCTGCCCTGTCCAGCCTGTTCTGGGAAAGGAAGGGGCTGTGGGGGCCCGGGAGCGCTGGGACCGGCTGAGGACAGGTGGACGTGCAGACAAGGGGTGCAGCAGATGGGCAGGCACTGAAGGCAGGAGGACATGTGGGGGAGGCTGGAGGGTGGGCCCCGTCCGCCATTGCTGTCCAGCTCTTGCTGGGGAGTACCCTTAGCCTGCTGCCCAACAGCCCTGCACAGTGGACCAGACATTCCACCCTCCCAGTTGCAGCGGGGTACTTCTGACCTCCCCATTTTACAGAGAAAGAGCAAATATCAGTGGCTTGTCACACGCCCACGGCCTGAGGGCAGGTTGCTTCTGAGCTGGGATCGGGCCAGCTCACAGGCAGGCAGGGACTAAAGCCCACGGGCAGCACCCCCCGCCCTGACCAGAGTTCCCACGGGCCCAGGCGGCAGGTACTGCTTTGTCCTCTCTCAGCCTCAGCGACCCCACAGACAGGCCAGATGGGCTAGACAGCATCCCCAGGTGAGATGCCTGGGGCTGGGGGAACAGCAACCATGCAGCGACGGGGCCACATCTGGAAATCTGCACTGTGACTGGGCCGTGCTTGCACTGAGGCACGGGGTGGCCTCTGTCCAGCGTGAGCACAGCCATCTGCGTGCCTGGGCCGCGCATCCTAGAGAGGCTGGGTGGGGCTGTAACCAGTGTCGGGCAGGCTTTGGAGGGTCGGGTTCTCTGACCAGGCCTGAGCCACTGTCCCTCTGGCCATGGTCTCCAGTCCCCCAGGCTTGACTCAGACCCAGGATCAGGCACTCCCATGCATTCCTGTCCCCTCAACTTCCCCCAGGTGGCCTTTACCACCAGGCTGTGTCGTAAGGGGGCCCGGGCCTGGATCATGCCTAATAGGACTGGCTCACTGGCCAATGCTGCCAGGGCCCGGAACTCAGCTACCTCAGGAAATGGCTAAGTGAGAGAAGATGAAAGAGCACATGTAGGCACATGCAGACACACAGGCATGCCCACACAAACATGCAGGGACAAGTGCTTGCACACGTATACAGTGCACACAGACACCCCCAACATGCTCCGAGACATGCATGTGTGAATGCACATGTGCACAGTGCACGAGCATGCACAGACACCCACACACACAAAAGGTACATGTGCACAAACACAAGCGAACATGTGTCAACATGAAAGACACATGCACGAACATTTGTGTGTACAGACATGCATACTTGTGCACATGCTGGCACACACACACACAGGCATAGCTCCACCTTCATTCATGCACAAACACAGATATATGCACACGTGAACACAGAGACGCAGACACGTCCCTTCTCCCACTGACCACTGCACGCCCTCTCTGGACTCCCCTATGCTCCCTGTGGACGGGCAAGCATGAAAACATGGAAGACACGCAAGCCTAGGGGCCAGGCCTCACACGCAGCACTGCTCAGGCCACCTCACACCTAGGCTTCAGAGGGCCCCTCTGCCCACAGGGATGACACTCCACACCCACCCAGGGGACCATATACTCCCGGCTTGCCCTGCCAGGCAGGGGTCAGCCACTCTCTACTGGCTGCAGCTGCACTGCAGGCCTGGGGTCAGCCCAGCTCTGAGGCTCCAAGCCCTCCTCCCTCGACAGCCCCCACCTCCCCAGCATCAAGGCCACTGCCATGGGCACCACCCAGGTCAAGGCCGGCAGGGAGACACCACCCAGCAGGGGTGGGGGGGGTTCTGCAGGGGGAGCATGCACAACACAGCTAAACGTGGGATGGAAAACTTTAACTCAGATGTCTTCATTTAAATCAAGTTCTTCATTAACACCGTTTGTGTTTGAGAGTGATGCTCACACACGGGGGCACCCAGGACCAGAGGGTCTGCGGCCACTCTTCCCTGATCATGCCAGGCGGGACCTCTGGCCACATGCACCCACCCATCCAATGCCTACAGACAGCTGAACAGATGGGGAAACAGGCTCAGGGGCCAGGGATATCCCAGCCCACACACAGCGAGTCCTGGCAGGGCACACACCAAGTTTCCCCCTCCCCATGCAGCCCCTGCCAGCAGCTTTGTCCACCCGGCCCTGCCACAGGCAGGCCTGGTCCTGGGCTGGAGCTCCCACTGTCCCAGGCTGGGTCTTATGGCCTGTCCAGGCCTCCGAGCATGGCGAGGGCTCATCCTGGGGACCAGCCTCAACATCCCAGAAGTCAGCCCACTGGCCCTGGGCAGAGACGAGACGCCTCAGTCCGGCCCCAGGCGTCCCATCCCACCAAGCAGCCGCGGCCCTCTGACGTTCACAGCGTCCTCATCAGTCAGCAAAGTAGCTCTGGAAGGAGGAAGGGCAGAGGCAGAGGCCCGGCCTGGGGGCTCTGGGAGCCCTGCACCCAGCACCTGACCTAGCCTGCTGCTGAGCCATAATGTGAAGGGCTTCTGGGGCCCAGGGGGACATGACCACACCAGGAGCCCAGGAAGGCTTCCTGGAGGAGGGCCCCTGGGAACCTGTCCTGTGGTGTGCTCCCCATCCTCAGAGGGGGATGCCCTCACTTCTGGGCATCCTTCCCACGCCCCAGTCTCTCCTGGCAACATGTCGGCATGTCCTGGTGCTCCCAGCCCCCTCAGTGAGCTGGCCTGCAGGAGGGGTCCTTGGTCCTCCAGGCCTGGGGCTCTCCACCCTGCATGACACCAGGAGCCACTGCCTGAATGGACCTGCCCCATAGCGGGCAGCTCACGTTTCCTGAGCGCAGAGAGAGGGTCTGGGGCCACTCAGGATCAGTGAAGTCCAAGGCGCAAAGTCAGAGAAGGCAGAAGTCAGGGGCCCCGCAGACAGGGTGGAGGGCAGAAGAGGGGCTGCTCCCTCCTGGCATGTTCTGAGGCTGCAGCAGGCCTGGACCCAGAAACAGGGTGGAAGTGTGGGTGTCCAGGTGACGAGAGGCTGGTCGCAAGGAGGGAGCCGCCTGGCCCCTGCTTGCCCGGAATCAGCAAGCTGGGCATGGCCGCCCTGCAGAGCCTGTCCTCAGGAAGCCGGCTGCCTCGAAGGAGCCCAGCAGGGCCAGGGCAGAGGCAAGCCAGGGACCCCAGTGGCCATTCAGCCCAGGGAATGTGGCCTCCGGGTCGGGCTGTGGGGAAGCCCTGTTCCAGGCAGCGAGTGAGGCGCCCCGGCTAGATGGTCGCTGCACCTGAAGCCTGGCTCGTGCCCCTGGAGCCCCCTGCCGCGGGCCATGCACAGCTCCTTCTCCCAGGTAGACTGGTCCCCAGCAGGGCAGGACGCAGGTGCCCCCAGGGAACCCTGCTTCTGGTGGCACGGGTGTCCCTGAACCCAGAGCCCAGCTGTGAGAGCAGAGGAAGGGAGAGCTGGCCCTTGGCATCATGTAGCAGCCTCAGTGCCCGCCACTTGCAGGTGGGTCAAGTTCACAGGACAGCTACATAAGGGCCCTCTGACCCCACAGGAAGGGCTCACGACAAGCACACTCCAGTGGGGCCCAGGAGAGCCTAGGAGGAGAAGAGACGGCGGGCTCTCTGGGGCGGGGTTGATTTCAATTTCTCTTTAAATTTTCTTCTTGCATTTTACAAGTTCTTGATAGAGAACATGTATTACTTGGAAAGTCAGAAGGAAAACGCTGAGTTGCACTTGGGGAGTGAGACATCAGGCCTGGCAAGTGGAGGCCAAGTTGCTAGGAGGCAGGGCCGGGACCCCTAAGATCCTAGCTCAGCCCCAGGCCAGGACTAGGCTGGGACCCACCTTCCAGGAAACCCAGCGGGACGCCCCCTCAACCCCTGCCCAGTGCCCACTGCCCACCGTCCTGCTCCTCTGTGCCCCACAGCAAGCAGCATCTGAGCGACGAGAACACGCCTGCTTGCCAAAGCCTGAAATAAGCCGATCCACACAGGCCCTTTTCAAACACGCTTTTGGCGGCCTGCTGCGCCCACCCCAGCCCGGCCTCCAGGCAGCGCTCTCTGCCTCCACAGGCACCCAGTCAGCCCCGTCGTCCTCATGGCTGCCACCCTCACTCTCGCTCAGGTGAAAGGGTGCCAGGCCAGCTGCTCCCCCCCTGCTCCGCGCTCACTCACACTCAGGCTGACCCGCCTTGGAACCGACACCCCACTGGCTGCGGCCACCCCAGAGGCCTCAGGTCCCCAGGAAGGCTTAAGTGGTAGTTGCTCTGGTCACCTGGGCAGTGTCTCTGCCTGGGACTTGTGTGTGTGTGGGAGGGTGGTCACAGATCTGCATACTGAAGCCCCTAACCCCTCCTTGTGGCTGAAAGAGCCCTGGGGGGGCCCCCAGGACCGTGGAGAGGAAGTGTATCATCCACACACCACTCCGCATCTCAGGTGCAGAAGCCAGGGCTGCACGGGCCCAGGGCCCAGGGCCCTGCCTGCTCTCTGCCTCAAGGGTCCCAGTGCCGGCCATGGCCAGTGTCCGTGGGTGCGGCCTGGCCTGGGCCCACCAGCTGTTGACCATTGGGCCTTCCTGAGAAGGAGGTCAAGGGAGGGCGGAGGGCACTGCCAGGCCAGCGTCACCAGCAGCTGTGGGGCAGGCACGTGGCAGCCGGGCCAGGCCACACCTACGTGGGAACAATATGGCTCTGGCCCAGGGCCAGAGAGCTGGGAGGGGACCCAAGAGCCACCCTCGCTCCTTGCAGGGAGCGCTGGTAGCTCTGGGCAGCCCACGTCCCCTCATGCAGCCTGCGGGGAGGGGAGGGCTGCAGCCACACCCTGGGCAGCCACTGCACACACTCCCCTGTCCAGGCCCAGTACCCCCACCAGGACCTGCCTGGCACACTCCTGAGGTGCCTGCTGTCCCCACACACAGGACTCACCTGTCCCTGCTGCCCCAGGATGGGCACACTCATGACTTCAGCCTCAGCGAAGGGTGGGGGCTCATGTCGCCCACAGCTCTGGTGCCCCCTGCCCTGCCCAGCCCGCTGGCCCCTTTCCCCTAGTCCCACCAGGTCGTAGCCACTGCTGTACCCAGCCCCTGCCCCTTCTGGCCTGGCCATGGCTGCCTGTGCCCCCGGCGACGGGCCGGACTCACGTGAACACGAAGAACAGGGTGCTGGAGCCGACCAGCAGCGCGGCTGCCGTGGCCACCGGGATGTACTTGGCGGGTTTGAGGCGCGTCCCGGGGCTGCGGGGCATCCTGGGCGCCGCGCCGCCGCATCCCTCCCCGGGGCCGGGCGGGCGGGGCCGGCCGGGGTCGGGCCGGGGGCGGGCGGGGCGGGCTGGACGCAGCGCAGGCCCGGCAGCGGCGGCGGCGGAGGAAATCCCACCCCTCGGGCGGCGGCGGCGGCGGCGGCGCGCTGATGTCAGCACGCCCCTTAAGGTGGACCAGCAGCGCGGGGGTCGCGGCGGGGCGCGGGGCCGGGTACGCCGGAGGACGCACCCGGGCCTGGCCGCCCCACGCACCGGTCCGCGGCCGCTCCCGGCGGGATGCAGGCGGCGCGCTGGAGCCCCTAAGCCCCCTCGGCCCGGTGCGCGGCAGAGCTCGGCCGGCATCTTGCGCAGCCATCAGGACCCTGGGACCGGCAGCCGCTCCTCCCCTTGGTGCCCAGGCAGGCGAGCGCCCGCGGTTCTCTGAAGCTACGCAGACGTCGCAGTCCTGCAGGCCTTGCCCCCTGGGCCACCACCTAGTGAAGGCCAGGCCCTGGCGCTGTGGCATGTTGGTCCCCTCCTGGGCCTGTTTGCACAGACCTTTCCCTAAACCCCTCTGTGTCTCAGCGGGGCAGGCCATGGCCCCTGCTCCATGCTAGTCCCAGTCAGGGCCAGAGCCCTCCATCTGGAGCCGAGGGCGGGGGTGTGACACTGTAGGGGCACCTTCATTATCTCCTGCCACCTCGCCGCCCTCAGGCCACTTGGCTAAGGGGCAGGGGCGCTGGTCCTCCGGGTCTTGGCCCTTGCGCAGGCTTGGGAGTGTATGTGGGTGGGGACCCAGGGCCAGGCAGCCCCTGGAGGCAGGTGGAGTGCCCCATGCAAGCCCAGGCACCCTGCCCTGCCCGGATAGGCCCCTGGGCAGGCCCACCTCCCACAGAAAATCCCACCCGCTGGTGCCACGGCAGCCACCACTTAAGGTGGACCAGGGCGTGGGTGGGACTGGCTGGGCGGTGGCCTCCCTTGGCGGAGGAGCCAGTACAGCACCTCTGGGAGGTGGGACCTCAGTCAAGCTCTACAGCCTCCCCAATGAGGACCAGCCAGTATCTCTGTCCTCCACTCGTCCCCAGGCGCCTCTGCTCTGACTCAGGAGCCCCACCCAGCATGGGGATCCATGTGGGGTCCTCGCCCTGCCACCCCAGGCATCCGCTCCTCTGTGGCCAGAACCCCATGTGGCACGGACCACCACTGCAGGCCCTGCGCCTCCTGGCCCGGGGGCCCCTCCTTGCCCTGACATAGGCCTTTGGAAGGCTCTGCCCCAGCTCTGCAGGCTGCGGGCTGTGAGCTGCTGTTAAGGAACCCAGGACGGGAGCCGGGACCAGGACGTTAATGTGGCTGAATGACAGCAGATATGATGATGGGCTTTCTCCCACAACACCCTAGTTGTAGCCTCTGCCCCGCAGGTGTCCACTCTAGGAGGCCCAGCACACGAAAGGGGCCCTAACACCAGGGGGAGGTGTGGGACACCAGAGAGGATTCAGGGTGCAAAGATAAGCAAAGAGCAGACTCCACGTGGAGCAGACACCTCCTTAACCTCGGGCCTGAGCTGCTGCAGCCCTCAGGGCGCCTTGGAGCCTGCAGACACAAGGTGCAGGTGCCTCGCACACGAACTGGGCTTGCCCTTGCTATTGCCCTTCTGCAGCCCAGCACACAGAGGCCACAGGCCCACGTCCCAGCTCCTCCCAGCAGGCTCCCCACTGTACTGAGCCCTGGGACCGGGCCTGACTCGGCCTGTGCTCTGGGTCGGGGCACCAGGATGGCTGAGAGCCATAGAGAGTGCCAAATGCTGGTCATGGAAGACAGGTACTTGCACTTCCTCCTTAAGTCCCTGCAGACTGCCTGGTAGAGTGGGTCTCAGGTGAGGTGCGCCCAGCGAGGCCACAGGAGGCCTCAGCACCAACGTTGCTGCTAAGCCTTAGCCCGGGCACCCTCTCCCAGGGAGTTAAGGTCCCAGGAAAGGGGAGCACAGCTTCTCCAACCTGCAGGAATGGAAAGGTCCTTCCTCAAGACCATCAGCACCTCACTTCTGGCTCACCATCACTTCTGTGCCACAGGGAGCCCACCAGAAAATGCACTGGCTCGGGGCTCAGAGGAACCCTGCTGACACCCTTGCTCATCCCAGCGGGGCCCACTGTGCTGCAGTGTCAACAAGCCCCATCTTTAAATGCACATTGGTCACAGCGTGGCTCTGCCCCCAGCCACTCTAAGGGCCTTCTCGCTTGGACACATCACCTCACCCAAGGAGGAGGAGGTCAGCCTGGGGTTTTACATCAAGTGGCATTTATTTCATATTGGAGTCTAAAGCAAAGACAGAATGTTAACCACCCACTATGTGCTGAAAGGGGAGTCTGACGTCCTTCCCTCCAGGAGGGTCAAGCCCTGGGGGGAGCCTTCCACATCAGTGCATCCAACAAGCCCTGAGGGAAGCAGCCTCCACCACTTAGAGCGCCACAATTCCAATGCAAGACGGACGAGGTACACAAGCTCCAATGTCCCTCTCTGGGCAGGAGGACCACTGTGCCCACTTCCTTGAAAGCATCAGAGGAGACCCATGCCCCACAAGGGCTAAGGCTGCCAAACTAAGTCTTCCATTTGGCTTTTAAAACAAGAGTGACTTCCTTTGGACGAGCATCCCCCAGGGGGACCAAGAACACAAGGTTTAAGTCGGACACAGGTCACAGAACGTAAGGGTAGACAGGGAGGTCAGAGGAACAGCCCAGCTAGTCACGACTCAGGCCACACCGTAAAGCACCTCTTGTACGTGTTAATGGCGAACAGCCAGAGAATCCAGGGTGTCCACTCTGGAGTCAGGTCCTCACTTGCTGCTCCCCGCTGGAGGGCAGGGGCAGGGTAGCCACCGCTCCTCAGAGCCCCGGTGGTCTCCCCGGACACATGCTATCATGGGTGGGACCGTGCACTTTAGTCTCCCAGTACACTGAAAATTCTCCCCTTAGGATGACGTCTACACACACCACCTTTCTACAAGACAAACCCTCAAATGACGCTAACCATCTGATTCTTGAAAACATCCTTTCATTTAAAGTTCTTGGAGATACCCACAACTCCCCCCCGATGGAGATGCTGGGAGCAAGCGGACAGACGGTTCCCTCCCACGATGGCAGTGGGCTATCTAATGAGGGCCGCAGGGGCGAGCCCCACCTATGCACTGCGGCAGACTGGACACGCGTGCTCTGGGACTGGCCTTTCCCTCTGCCAGGGCTGAGGGCCATCCTGGCCAACCACAGCTGGGACAGCCCAGACAGCCTCGGCCAAAGCCTGGAGGCCTGCTTGGCCTCCCAGTACGAAGCCAACGCACTCTGGTGGTCGTTTCTCTCCCTGAAAGGCCAAAAGAAGAAAAGCTACCTACTCCCAGCCACAGGGCAGCAGCACAGGAGCCTTCAGGAGGCAGAGCACCCAGCGCCGCCTCCCTGACCGACCAGCCCCACACCAGCCCTGGCTCAGACACGCCACGTCCCCAGTGGCCAACAGCAGCCCAAAGCCCCCGGCAGAGCGCAAGTGGCAGTGGTGGGCCTGCAGGAGCCCACACTGCTCCCCGGACAGGGCCGGCGCACACACGGTCCTGCCCTCCGTGCAGGTTTCAAACGTGTCGTTTATTCACTATCTTGACGACTATAAATAAGTGTTTCCACTATGGAAAAGAAAGTTAGCACAGCACATCTTCATGACTGGGAATGGATTTTCTGAAGTCAACTTCACAGGGTAAAAACTTAGAAAAAACAACCTGAATGCTGGAATTCAGTTCTTTATATAAAGTCCCTTGTAAAAACAAAACAGAATAAAAAAACAAAAAAGGGCGGGGCAAAATTAAAAAAAAGAAAGGAAAGGGAAAGAAAGGAAGGGAAAGAAGACAGGGCAGACAGCTTATTGCTTCTCCTCGGCCTGCTCTCTGCTCTCCTCCTTCACCGAAAGAGCTTCTAACTTCTCAGCCACTTTCTCGGCGTTATCGTTTTTGCCCGATCCTGCTCAAACACAGGGAGACACAGTAAGAAAACAGAAGCACCACTCTCCCCAGCCCGCATGCAGCCCTGGGACACACGCCCCATAGGACAGCCTGCTTCTCCACCCTATGCCACCAAGATGGACTCCAGGGTGACCCCAACAACCACGTGCTCATGCCTGTGACCCTGGTCAGGCTGCTCAGTGACCTCTCGTCACTTGCTACAGAAGCCATCATCGGGCCCCAAGTAGGCAGGTGACCACAAGGACATCTCGAAGCCCCTTCAGCCTCTGCTGGGCTCTAGTCAGATGCCGTGACCTGCTTGCCCAAGTGCCACGAGCCCAGGCCAGAGAGCACGTGCTCAGGGCCCCACGGCCAGCTCACTCCCCAGAGCTCTCCATGTCCCCAGGCAGCTGCATCGCCCTTGACAGGTCAAGGTGGTCACAGCACCCTGGAACGTTTCTGTGGCAGACAGAAAAAGCACCCGCCTGGGGCTGCAGCCAGGTGCAGAGTGAGTCTGCGGGGAAGCCCCACCGCAGGTGCCACATCACCTTTCTTTTCTCTCTCTTCGATCTCTTTCCTGCATTCTTCAAACTTTGTTTTGAATTTCTGTGCATCTACAGAAAGAAAAGAGGAGACTTCTTAAGAGCCTGAGCAGTGAGAGAAACACGTCCTGGTGGCTCTAAAGAGCCAGGATTCACAAAGCGCCCATCCCACGGCCACTTCTGACCCGAGGCTGAGCTAGGCCATCTGACACGGCCGTGGGCTTGCTTTTGCCTGGATGGTACAGTGTCCCGAGTTCCTCCCGAAGCTGGTGCTGTGCCGGGCCACCTCCCTCCATCTGACTCTGTGACAAGGTGGGCAGAGCAGCACAGAGCACCATGGCCTCAGGCCACCCAGGGGCAGGGCATCCTCACCAGGCACTGCTCCCGACTCGTGGTGGAGTAGCCTAGACAGGCCCCGCCCCAATGCAGAGGTGAGGCTCGCTCAGCACCAACGGTCAGCTACTGGGTTCCGAGCCCCGGCACCCACCCAACTCCTCCAGGGCACACTGGCTCCAGCTTTTGACAATCTGGACTGGAGAGATGCCCAAGCAGGGGAGAGGTCAGCCTGGGCCTGTGGATCTCAGCACAGGCTCTGCTGGCATTCAGGTGACTGTAAAGGGACATGCCTGCCCTGGGCAGACCAGCTGGCACAGTCCCCTGGGGTTAAGAGGGGAAATACACTGCTCGTGACCTCAAAGTCCAGGTGCGGCCCCACGGGTATGTGGCTCGACAGGACCTTGATCCCTTCCTCAGGGGCCACCAGACTGCGGGACAGAGACAGTCCCTACCACACGCCCCCATTACGTCACCTCTCCTGGAAGAGCAACATCATTTCTGTTTGCAGTTAAACCACTACGCTATAACGGAGGCGGCCAGGCAGGCCAGGCCCCGACAGCCTGCCGCCCTTCGACTTACTCTCGGCGTTTAGGAAGCGGATGGCCAGCAGCTCCGGCTTGGGGCACTCGTCGGCAAAGTCGGCGTGGGTGTTCCAGACCCAGGCACGGTCACTGCCCGCATTCGGCTTCAGCTCCATCATCGGCGTGACTGGGGGAAGAAGCTCTGTGAGGGTGGTGCCAACTGCCAGGAGGCCAGCCCACCCACCCCCAGCTGCCCCACAAGGGGGCCCTAGTCACCAACCCAAGGTTCCACTTCGGGCAAAACAAGGATGATTTGGGGTTCACAAACTAGGGCTAGACAAAGTCCTCTGGGACACAGATTTTACCCAGTCCTCTTTGAAAACACTCATGTTCACTTAAAACCAGGACCGTCCTAAATTGGGGAGCAGGGTGGCTGGCTCCCGGACCATGAGGACACCATAGCAAGGCTCTCCAACCCCACTGGACAAGGATTCCAAGGCCAACATGGCCACTCATACCCAACCCCTTGGTCCTGCCCCTGCTAGAGCAGCCCCCAGGCCCAGGACACGCAGGGGACCCAGCTAAGCAGGCCCTGCCTTTCCTGCGGAGGGCGCCCACCTGACGGCTGTGTCCACGCTCAGCCACACCATCGGGGCCCCAGCCCATGGCAAGGTGGGGGCAGTGGAAGGCCGAAGCCTGAAGGGGGGTGACTACCCAGGAGGGCAACCATTCTTAGCCTTGCACTGTCCAAGGAGACCTCGGGGGATGAGGACACCAGAAGTGGACACTGCTCGTGACTTGCTCGTGCATCACAGAAGACAGAAACATGGCCTGGAATGAGCACCAACTCCCCATGTCCTCAGGCTCCAGGCAGACCCAAGGGGAACGAAGGAGACAGGCTCCCTAACAACAGAAGTATCCCCAGAACCACATCTGCCTATGCGCCTGGGGCAGAGGTCTCTGGGGACATGGGACGGCCCATGCCCAGCCTGGGGCACACATCACATCTGAACTTGGAGCAGTCCTGGTGAGGCCGCGTGCTGTACAGGGCACACAAAGGTGCCCCGGCCCCTTCCCGCCACGACCCACCCTGTCCATCGAGCGTCTGTGACCCACTTACGACTCAGAAACAACACAGTGACCTGCAAGGGTCTGGGAGAAGCACGGGTGTCAGGAAGACCCCGAGGAAACGATTCCGAGGGGCTGGAAAGACAAAGACCAGGCCAGAGCAGACAGGCCAGGTAGAGGGCGAGAGGACTGCAGGAGCTGCTCCTAGGCAGCTAGCCAGGCTGCGACGTGGGGCCTGGTGCACAGAGGCCCCTCCCCGACCCTTCTGCATCCCCCTCGCCTTCCACCCAGAAATACAGACACTGGACAGGGAGCCCAGAACACAGCTGTTTCTCAACACGCTCACAGCACTGCAGAAGAGCCCAACAGCCAGGAGACAGACATCTCCTGTGGCAGGGTACTTACTGTCACCTCTTCACAGGCCAGGCTTTGTGTGGCTTTTCCTGGACCCTACATCACACCTGACCAAGGGCCTCCACCTGCCACCACCCACTCCCTGTGCAGTTCCACAGGCACCTAAGGATGACCTTCACAAGCAGCCACCTTCTCCCTCCCAGGCACCTGGCACACATGTGCACGCACGCCCCGCCTGGTCCTCAAGCAGGCACAGCACGGTCCCAAGCCCATGCTGGGGGGCTGTGTCCATCCTGTCAGGTCCTGTCTGCCCAGACTCCACACCCCTGCGTGCTATAACCTTCCCCGTAGGTCTGCTCTGGGCTCAGAGGGAACCGGAAAAACTCATTTCCTATTTTAAATTAAAAAAAAACACACCACGACCGTGCACTCCATGTAACAGTGTGCTCCCAGGCTGTCAGCGCAGCCCTGGAAGCCTCCTGCCCACTGCAGAGCGCTGGGCTCAGAGCAAACCCAGGCCCGGGCGGCCACCTACTGTAGTGGTTGGCGCAAATCTTCAGGGTCTTGTCCCTCCTCATGAGAAGACGGATGGTCCCTTTCTCCTTATGTTTCAGGAGCTTGACGTCACCAGTGCCTCGTTCCTTCCATTCTGGGAGATCATTCTCTGAAGCAAATCGGAATAGCTTTGCCCGCCTTCAAGAAAAGCCGTTAAGCGAGAGCTTAGATGTGCAGAGAAATGGGAACGAGTCAGTCAAACGTGTCCTTGGGAAGAGCACGCGTTTTCTGTGTATCACACAGATGGCTATGTGTGACGTCTCCACACACCCTTTCCCTTTTTGTACCGCCAGGACTACAAGTCAAACGCCACCAAAAGGGCAAAACAGCCCAACGAACTCCAGGTTTTTACTTCACGATAAAAAAGAAAACAGATTTCTACAGTCACAGCATTTTCCAACAGAAAGACCCAACCTCTCAGCAAAGCAGCCCACCCGAGTACGCTGGGCGTGCCTGCGGCTACCAAGCAAGGGCAGTCCCGTGCCCAGAGGGCCACAGGGGAAGCAGGTGAGGCTGAGGACCCGTGCCCCACAGGGCCAGCCCTTCTCTCAGCTTCCAGATGCACCCTGTGCTCCCCGGCCCCCACCCAGAGAGGAGGCTGCAGGCCTCTGCTCAGGCCACCAGGCCCTGGTCCAACCCCTGCCTCCTGCCCAGGGTAGCCCCTCACGGGCCCAGGCGAGGCCCCACCTCACCAGGCACCAAGGCCCCAGCAACAAGCACCGGGCTGGGGCGACGCCCTCCTCTCCCCCTCACACCTGCCCTCTGCCTCCCCGCAGCTCACAGGTCCCTTTCTGCAGAAGACTGCTCTCTCCCAAACTCAACCCCGTGGAGTGAGACGCCCTCAGGGCTGACTGGAGCCTGAGGTCCCTGATGCAGAGGCCCACCCTGCAGGCCTCACTTCCCTCAGGAAGGGCCCAGGTCTAGGACACCAGGGAGAGCAGGGAGGGGGCAGCAATAGCACCGCTAGCAGTCCTCACCCCCGGGAGGCGCCAGACCTCAGAGAAACGCCCCCCACCCTGGGAGACCAACAGGGCATGCAGGGCCCCCCGGCCCCCCTCCTTAGGGGTCGCAGCAGCGGTGATGGCCCCACATCTACAGCAAAGCACTCAAATGTTAACCTGGTGTCTTGGACGGCACAGGGAGGGGAGCAGGGGAGTTCCACGAGCTCGGCCAGGGAACACACCAGTGTTTACTGCCATTAACGTGTAACAGAGCCTACAACGTGCTGCAATTCTGAGTGGAGGCAACAGGCCACTCTCGGCAGTGCTGTGACCATTGGGACATCTTGACCCGGCGGTGCCAGCACTGCCTCTCAACAACCTCTGCCGCTGCAGCTCCCCACCGAAGCTCCAGAAGCGCGTGGACAGTAACTATGTTGTTGTTGCTGAGAAAGACTGGCCCTGAGCCGACATCTGCACCCATCTTTCTTTATTTTATGTGCAACGCCGCCTCAGCATGGCCTGACGGGCAGTGCCATGTCCGCACCCGGGATCCAAACCTGTAAACCCCGGGCCGTCGAAGTGGAGCGCACAAACCCAACCTCTCGGCCATGGGGCTGGCCCCGTGTGGAAAGTAATTTTTAATAACTAATCTCAACTCTAACAGCACCCACTTTCACTTGTAACTCCAAGCGTGATTTTGTGCAATCCAAACACTGAGTCAGGGACTCACAAGCTTCAGACAGCTAAGTCCATGGTGGGAAAATAACAACAACTGTAGATACTCCTCCCTCAATCAGATGAAGGGGGCTATGGGAGTCTTAGAGGTGAGGGTGGCAAAGACGGGAGCAGGGTGCTGAGGAGACGCACCCTTGTGGACAGTGCAGCAGTGACAGGATACCAGGGAGCGACTGTGCCCTTCACAGCACTGGCCACCAGGCAGCAGGGGCACCCAAGAGAGTTAATGAACAAGTGGACTCTCAGCAGCCTTGATTTCCATGAGGGACTAGTCATCACACAATTCCAGGCCCTTTCTTCAGCCTCAGTCTGAGTAAAGGTCCGACCAAGACCTTAACACCCCAAAAAACCCGTAACCTCAGTCTTACACTAAAGATAACTATTTCTGGAGCAACATCAGCTTACTTACATTTTAAAAAGCTCCTCTTCATCTTCTTCCAGCGTCTTAATTTCTTGCTCAGGAAGAGAAACTATGGGCTCAAACTGGGGGTCATGGTTGGACTCATCTGCATTCTCGGTGGAGGTATCGTGGTCCTCATGGGTGTCCTGTGGAGGAAGGTGTGGAGGTGAGTGTGCTAGCTGTGAACGTGACCCCAACCAGGCCTCACCAGTGCATCCCTGCTAGTTAAACGGCCTCACCCGAAAGGAAGAACTTAAGCCTGAAGGCTTCCACACTAGGAAAGGTCTGCATGTCCCCCCAGCACAAAGGGAGACACTGGACCTCAGCACCCGCCCCCGAGGCATCAATCGCATCTGTGCAGACCGGCTGGGGCTCCTAAAACTCAGCCACCTCCTGGCCCAGTGGCCTGGAGAAAACTGCCCCATCTTTTTGAGCCTCAGTTTCCTCCTCTGTAAAACACATATGATGCTACTGCCCAGTGAAGATTAAAAGACAGATAAGTCGAAAAGAGCTTCAAGGGGTGTTACCCTTAAAACAAAGAGCAACCCTTCGACTTCTTCCTGGTTGAGAAAAAACTGTGCTCTTGCTTACTAGAAAGAAAAAAAGTTGTTATGGGACTGCTGTGATTTACACAGAATTCACAGGTTTATCAGCCGTTTCGTCTCGGTTCCGGAAGCTAAGTTGGTAAGTCAAAAGAAATCGCATAATAAGAGCCCTAACACTGCGATCCAGCTAAGATAGCTATGAGGCACAAAGGATATCGTGGGTTGAGTCTTACAGAACACGTGGCTTGGGGATCTGCAAGTCCAAGAGAAATCTGGAGACTTCACTACCAAACTCAAGCCGAAAAAGAAAATCTGAGCCTTCGCCGCTTTGCTCGGTGGGACGGCACTGCGGCTCTGCCGCGCGAGCTCACCCAGGCAGGCACCGCAACCCACGGAGCCGCCCCCGCCCTGGTCCGTGCGTCCAGGACCGGTCCACCCGGCCGGAACCAGCTCCCGCCGCAGAGGCCTGTGGCGGCTCGAGACACGAGATCAGAATGAATGAAGCGCTGCGTGAGCGACGGACCGGAGGGAAGCCTGCCAGTGGGCCGAGCCCGAGAAAACCGGCCCCTCGTTCGCGTCCCCGGCGAGCGGCGAAGTGAACGCGAGACCGAGCGGCGCGGGGGCCCCACGTCCCGGTGGAGCTCCGGGCTCACGGGCCGTCCCAAGGTCACGCGGGGCCCCGCCGCCCCGAACCCCGCGCGCCGGCCCCGGAGGCCTCGAGTCCCAGGCCGGCTGCCCGCAGCCCGACCCGCGCCGCGCAGGCCCGCAGGCGCTGAGCTCGCAGGCCAGCGGGGGTTGGCGGCGCCGGCGCGGGCCGCCCACGTGGCCCCCGATAACGGCCTCGGCCCTCCGGCCCCCCATCCCCGCCCGGGCCCGGCCGCACCTTGGCGGCCGCCATGGGGGCGCGGCGGCGGCGGCTCGGCTGGCTCGGTCGTCGCTGGCTCCGCGGCCTCTTGGCGGCTGGTCGCAGCTCCTTCCTCCGCGTCTGGCGCCGACGCCTCCCGCCCGCCCGCTCTTCCCTCCGCCCCGCGACCCGAACCCCGACCCCTGACCCCGGCGGCGGGAAACGCGCCGCGATTCAAAACCAGTGCAGCTTTATTGGCTCAGACGGCGGACATTCTCATTGTCCCGCCCGCCCCGCGCTTCCCGCCAAAACGCCCGCGGCGCATGCCCGACCCGCCCAGCCGCCAGGAGAGTGTGCGCTCCCGGCGGCCCCCGCGCGCACTTCCGCCCCGCGGCCACGCGCGCCCCTCGAGTTCTCAAACGCGGCTGGGATTGAAGCCGGCGCGCGGCGATGACGCTACCGGAAGCCAGGATCATAGAGACGCGCCGCCTGGGCTGCGTGCGCTGGCGCACGGGAGAGCCGCCGGCGAGGCGAGCGCCCGGCGCGGGCCCCTGGCGGGCGGGCGGGGCACCCCATGTCCGACGCTCGGACCTGAGCTACGAGGGTTCGAGTCCCGCCCCCACCCTGGGCGGAGCCGGGGGCGGCCTCGTGGCGGTGCACCCGCCCTCAGCGCCTCTCGTGTGCCTGGCCCAAGGCGAGGTGGCCCTCGTAGGTCCGAGTCCAGGCAGAGGACGGGCCGGACGATGAGTGACAAGCTGGACAACGAAGTAAAGTGAAGGAGATCCTGGGGCGAGACGCGGGCGGAGATGAGAGAGGACGGGGTGGAGATGGGGCGGAGCAGGAACGCCCAAGAGAAGACGGGGAGGGATGGGGGGCGGTGAGAGGGGAGAGGGCTGGAGAAGGGGACAGGAGTGAGGAGGGTAGAAGGGGACAGGGCTGCGGGAAGGTGGTCTGTTGGAGGTCTGCGTGTGGGGAGGGAGCCTGGGCGTCCAGGCCCCAGCCCAGACCCTGCCTGTCCCCATACAGGGCCCTGGGCCCACGGAGGGCTGCGGCCAGGACAGCGGCAGTGCCCCGGGCAGCCCCGCAGCCGCGGCCCCCCAGGAGAAGGAGGAGGAAGAGGGGGCTGGGGCGGCTGCAGAGCCCGGGGCTCAGCCTGGGCTCTACGGCTACATCAGGGACGGCTTGTTCACCTCGGAGATCTTCAAGCTGGAGCTGCAGAACGTGCCCCGCCACGCCAGCTTCAGCGATGTCCGGCGCTTCCTGGGCCGCTTTGGCCTCCAGCCCCATAAGACCAAACTCTTCGGGCAGCCTCCTTGCGCCTTTGTGACATTCCGCAGCGCAGCTGAGCGGGACAAGGCCCTGCGTGTGCTGCATGGTGCCCTTTGGAAAGGCCGGCCGCTCAGCGTGCGCCTGGCCAGGCCCAAGGCTGACCCCATGGCCAGGAAGAGGCGGCTTGAGAGTGAGGGGGAGCCACCCGCCACTTGTGTCGCTGATGTAGTGACCCCTCTTTGGGCCGTGCCCTACGCAGAACAGCTTGAGCGGAAGCGGCTAGAGTGCGAGCAGGTGCTGCAGAAGCTGGCCAAGTGAGTCTGGGCACAGGCCACCCCCTTAGCACGGAGCTCTGCTGCGCTGTGTTGGCTCAGCCTGCCTGGTGCACTGCACGGACACCCCCCGGGCTGCACAGTCTCTTGGGGAGCTAGCCAGTAAGACTCTTAGGCTACCAGTGGGGAGGATGAAGTCCCAAGGGAGGGGTCTGGGCACCTGAACATTTGGAGAGTGGCTGGGGATGGGCAGGGGGCGACAGGCTGAGGCCAGCCTCAGCCCCACCTCACCCTACAGGGAAATTGGGAGCACCAACCGCGCCCTGCTGCCCTGGCTGTTCTCGCAGAGGCACAAGCACAACAAGGCCTGCTGCCCGCTGGAGGGGGTCAGGCCGTCGCCCCAGCAGGTCAGGCCCCGCCCCGCCCCTCAGTCGTGCTGAGGAGCTGCTCGCCAGTCTCTCTCTGCCGTCTTCCTGCTTTGTGTGTATTCCTAGTGTTTGTCCCAGAACCACTAATTGTTGTCAGCCTCATCCCCTGTACTGCTAGGCCCTGTGGGGCAACCAGGCCTCTCGGTCACCGCCATCTCTCCCTCACTGTGGGGTTCCCTCCGCGAACGAGTGCTTGACGGCCAGGATAAGGTCAGCATATCTCTGCCTTCCTTTGCCCTCCCTGCAGACTGAGTATCGTAATAAGTGTGAATTTCTGATCGGCGTCGGGGTGGATGGGGAGGACAACACAGTTGGCTGCCGCCTCGGCAAGTACAAGGGTGGGACGTGTGCTGTAGCCGCCCCCTTTGACACGGTGCACATCCCCGAGGCCACCAAGCGGGTGGTGAAGGCCTTCCAGGAGTTCATCCGGTGAGGACTTGCAACTTGGGCTGGGTGTTCCTCGGAAGTCCTGAGGCGGTCTCAGAACACAGGGCCTGTGTCTTGCTTGGCAGGGGGGCGGGGGGTCTGGTGGTTGTGGTCTCATGGATGTTGCTGGAGGAGAGAGCAGGGAGGCTGCTGGCTGAATCCTGGTCGGCAGATGTCCGGGACTTAGGGCCCTCATGGCTCCCACAGGTCCACTCCATACTCGGCATACGACCCAGAGACATACTCGGGCCACTGGAAGCAGCTGACTGTGCGCACCAGCCGCCGTGGCCAGGCCATGGCCATTGCCTACTTCCACCCCCAGGTCTCCAGCAGGGTGGCCCTCAAGGAGGGGTTGTCCGGGCCGGAGTGAGCTGCGACACAGCCTGACAGGGTTTTTCCTACTGCCTACTCTAGAAACTGAGCCCTGAGGAACTGGCAGGGCTGAAGGCCTCCTTGGCGCACCACTTCATGGCAGGACCGGGCAAGGCCAGCGGGGTGACCTGCCTCTACTTCGTGGAGGAGGGACAGCGGTGAGGAGCCAGTGGGGGAGGGGGGCAGATCCCTGTTTGGGCTCGTGACACTGACGGGCCACCTTGCCACCCACAGGAAGACTCCCAGCCAGGAGGGCCTGCCCCTGGAGCATGTGGCTGGGGACCGGTGCATCCACGAGGACCTGCTGGGGTTGACTTTCCGGATCTCTCCTCACGCCTTCTTCCAGGTAGCCCAGAATCTCTGGGCATCACAAGGACATACAGAGGGAGGCCTGACTTGATGGCAGGACGTGACTGGGACAAGAGCAGCAACAAGGGGTTAGCCTGGCAGAGGCGTGGGCAGGAGTGTCCAGGCGGGGGAGCTGCAGGGCTGTGAGACAGGAAAGGTGGTTTACCGCTGACTAGACCCTGGGACGGCCCTGCCGGAGGGCCGCGTGTGGGTGTGGAAGCAGGAGTCAGGGCAATGCCAGGGCTCTGGTGTGAGCTCTGCTGGAGTCTGTGATGTCTCATGCTGATTCGGGGGTCCCACAAGTCTGGCACTCAGGAAAGAAGCTTGAGGGGGTGGGGGGGGCTGTTAACATCAAGTTGCTTTTTAAAACCAGGAGACTAGGTGAGGTCCCTCAGCATCATGGGGATCAAGGGGCAGTCCAAGGACTGACCCTTGGGCCCTCTGGCACTTAGAGGTGGGGGAGCAGTGGGAGTAGGAGACCTGAGAAGAGGACGATTGAGCTGGGGACTGGGCCACAGAGGCCTCTGAGCAGGAGGGGCATCCGGGGCACAGGGGCTGCAGCGGGGGCTGGCCCAGACAGCAGGGCTGCTCTCACATCCTGGGTGCCACCGGCCCACCCTCCAGGTGAATACCCCAGCAGCCGAGGTGCTCTACACCGTCATCCAGGACTGGGCCCAGCTTGACACAGGGAGCACGGTGCTAGACGTGTGCTGCGGCACTGGCACCATTGGCCTGGCCCTGGCCCGGGTGAGCCCTCCTGCCCCGGTCAAGGCAGTCTCTCCCCACTCTACCCGTTTTGTTCCTCGCCTCGTGACCCCCAGTGACGCGCAGCTTAAAGACTGAGAGGTTAACCCCCACCCTGTCCCAGATCCTTTTCTATTGCCCACATGATTCCTGTTATCCCCCTCCCCCAAAAGCCCCCTGGGGCGGGTGGGGTGCCATCAGTGTGTGCCTTTTTCTTGCTTCAGAAGGTGAAGAGAGTCGTGGGGATTGAGCTGTGCCAGGAGGCCGTGGAGGATGCCCGGGTGAACGCCCGCGACAATGGTGAGAGCCATTGTCCCACACAGCGAGTGGGCGGGCAGGCCCTGGGGGGCAGCAGTCATCCCTGCATGTCCTCAGCACAGCACCTAGAACCCACCAGGAGGGCAGAGGGTGCGAAGGGCTCCCTGAGGACCTAGTGTGCAGCCACAATGCCTGGGGCTGCCCGACAGGGAAGGAAGCGCCAGCAGGCTCCCTGGCCAGGTCTTCCTAAGGCCCCTCTAGCCAGGGGCTTCAGGATACCAGGCAGCTGGGCGGGCCCTGTGGGGGTGGATATCCTGCATCCCCTGACAGGGCTGCCATGCCATTTCCAGAGCTGAGCAACGTTGAGTTCCACTGTGGGAGGGCTGAGGACTTGGTGCCCACCCTGGTGAGCAGACTGGCCTCCCAGCAGCTCGTTGCTGTCCTGGACCCACCCCGCGCCGGCCTGCGTGAGTGGCCTCCAGTTAGGGGGTGATGTGGGGAGAGGCGGGCAGCGATGTCTGGGTGGCACACATCAGGCCTGATGCCCAACCCCCCTGGGACCCCCATACTCTCACTGAGGTGAGGGACCCGTGGGGACTCTTCCTTGAAGAGTCTGCCTCCTCAGATTCCAAAGTGATCCTGGCCGTCCGCAGAGCTGAGAATCTCAAGCGGCTCCTGTACGTCTCCTGCAACCCCCGGGCGGCCATGAGCAACTTTGTGGAGTGAGTGTCAAGTCGGGGGCCTGGGGTGGACTGGGGCCCAGCACCCAGCCCCACGCCCCCCATAGGAGCCCCTGGCTGGACCCATGTGGCTGACCATGACACTCCATTCCCACCACAGCCTCTGCAGGGCCCCGTCTAACCGGGTGAAAGGCACTCCCTTCCGGCCTGTCAAGGCTGTAGCCGTGGATCTGTTCCCACAGACCTCGCATTGTGAGATGCTCATCCTATTTGAGAGAGTGGAGCAATCCAATGGCTCAGGGGCCCCGGAGCCCCAGGATTCTACAGCCCAGCCCCCACCAGGGCCCCCAGATGACACCCTGCAGGGAAGCGGGGTCTCCCCCTCTCCCTAGGCCTGTGGAGCAGCGGAAACCAGCCCTTCCAGAACAGGGCCCAGTTTGCATCACAGGAGCAGCAGCCCAGGGGCTCCCTGAGACCTTGCCTTACCCCAGGACGCTGAGCCACCAACCATGGAGGGCATGAGACCTGGCCACCCTGCCCAGGGCCATGGGATCCTCTGCCCCTCTGCCACCCTCCCCGCCCCGTTCTTTTTGGACCAACTGGGCCAAAAGAGCCAGAATAAACAATTGCTGAGCCACCAATGTTTCTGTGATGAGCCCAGAGTTTTGGCACACAAGTGCTCGTGTCTGCCCCCCACTACAGGTGCAAAGGAGCAGGGCCAGGAGGGCACCGAGGGCACCCCATGGGGATAAAGCTAGGTCTGAGTCTCTGCCTCCTGCCAGCACTGTCAGCCCTGGGCACAGCCGAAAATCAGCTGCGGTGTGGCTGAGCATTGGCGCAGTTCTCCCAGTCCCACTGCATGGCCGTAAGTCACAGCAGAGAGCTTGCTATTTGATAGAATGGCTGGTTTTATGCTTAACCCTGAGAAGCAGACATGCAGATCTCATGGCCAGTGTACACGCTAGGGGGAGAGCTCAAGGCAAGGTGCCGGCCCCGCCTACCCTCCCCACCCTGGGCAGGCCCAGTGGTCAGCCCCTACTTTTCTCTGTGAGGGGAGGACCCTCCTGGGCCTCATCCCCAACCTGAACTTGAGCCCTTAAGGGAAGCCACCTCCCTAGTGACCAAGTAAGGAGCCAAGGGTCAGACTGGATGCTGCTCAGCTGCTGCAGGACCAGCTGCGTCCAAGCGAAGGCTCCAGCCTTTCAGGGGAGGCTCCAGGAGAGGTTCTGGACAGTAGAGGGTCCTCCAGCCCACCAGCCTCCCACAGTTAGAAGAAACAAACACCAGCCATTCTCTTTGGACAGTTTTGTTTTATGTGTTCAGACAATAAGGCTCACCCTTACAGCCGTGGCCTAGCTGCCACCTGGAAGGTACACAATGGGCTGTGGCTGCACACTGTCCCTGCCCTCCGCCCGCACTGCACGGCTGTGTGCACACGACCCTTGCACCTACACACAGGACAGGGAGGAAGGGCACAGGAGGCCACAGTGAGGCTCGCCCGCCTCTAGTAACACATGTGCACAAAGCCTTGGCTCACGATGGTGCATCTGGCTGTTTTAAGGGCAAACAGTCTGTGTCAAATGATTATTCACAGCTGCAAACCAGAGGCAAGACAAAAGCAGGCGTCTAATTACAGCAACTTGATTTGAGAGTTTGTTTTATAAAGATCAACACAGGAGCCAACCTTGGTCACACAGGTGGTGAGGGAAGGATACACTGTGGCTGGCCCACAAGGCCGACACTGTCTTCCTGAAAACAAATGCCATCAACCCCACCCACGGGGGATGTGGTGGGCGAGTGGCATACCCGTGGACCAGGACAGTGCAGCCCAGTGCTGGGCTCCTGCATCCAGCAGTGCGCCACAAGTACATGGCACTGTGAACAAGTGCTGGGCACAGGGAGCCAACGGCTCACCGTTACCTTGCACGTGGGGACAACCCAGGGCCCCAAGCACAACCACATCCCCTGGGACTCAGGGCAGGGGACACATCCGGCCCTGCACCTGTCCACAGAGGTCACCTGGAGAACACAAGACTGCTGGTCAGAGGAGCAAGCTGGTCACTAGGCCTGGCTGTGCGGGGCGGCTGCCCTGGAAACCCAGCGAAGCCATTGTCACAGGGAGCAGGACAGCCGCCCTCCCCCTGCTTGCGCCAGCTCTGGAGAGGAGCGCCAGTTTGTGATCAAGAAGGGATTGCACTGAAGGTCCTCGTTTTCTTTTTTAAATAAGTCTACGTGCTAAACTGCATTAATTGTTTATATATCTGCTACATGATTCCAAATCTATCTTCTACTCTCACTGTAAAAGTTTCTTTCCAAATGCTAAAATATCATAAAAGCTTTAAAAATTGATGAGTGGATAGATGGACGTGACTGTGCAAAAATCTTTAGTAAAAAGTTGCCAGAGGCCAGCGAAGGTGAGGGGCCTCAGTGTCTAAGGTGTGTTTTTAGGGCATTAAGACTTGCTCAGAAAATTGGACCACACCCCAGCCCCAGGGCCAGGGCAACAAGCCAGGTGGAGACTGGCAGACCTCATACTAACACTGGCAACACATTACAAGGATGAAGAATCATCACCTTGATGGTTTGCCTGAAACCTCTGAAAAATAGTTCTGATGCTAAAATTGTGTTTATTTTAAACGAAAAAGGACTGAAATACTCCTTCTCGTTGTATCTTTTTCAGAGAAAAGGGGAAAACAAAGGAGGCAGGGAAGGGACTGGGGTGCCAGCGTGTGCCTTCTGACCAGGTCCCTGCACTGGCCCACAGGAGCCCTGGGCACAGAGCACCACAGACTCAGGAGTCACTTTCTCATTTCATCTGTCATTAAACTATCATTTCTTATCAGTGCATATTATGTACTAAAATTCATGAAAACCTTCATAAAACCAGTCTGCAGCAAATCCATACAAGCAGAGGTCCACAGTTGTCTTCAAGCTCTTGGCTTCCACTTGTGAGTGCAGGCTGAGTCCATCTTTGAACCTGTCCACTCAGACCTGTGGGCGGCTCCCAAGGAAGAGCTGCGGCCTTGGCTGTCCCCGTGCACCGGAGCCCCACCCCTCCGGCCCTGGCCCTCAAGACACGCAGCCGCGGGGAAGGAACTCAGATTGGAGGCCTGAGGCTGCAGTGAGTCGCGTGTGGTCTCTCCAGCAGTGGAGCTGGCAGCCCCCTGCACCAGGCCCCACCACCTCCCTCACACATCCACAGTGCAGAGGGGCTCGCCACCAGGCTGTGCAGATGCCACAATAGACATCTTGGGCTTCTTCCGTGTCTCCTCCTGGAAGAACAACGAAGGTTAGTGATGCTGGCAACGTGGGGACATGCAGCCCTACACTGGGCAAGAGGCTTCAGAGGGAGACGAGTGGGTGAGGGGTGAGACCAGCAGAATGGCACCCATGCTCTGTGATGCCAGGCTGGAAGGAGGAGGGAAGGCCTGAGGAGCAGGCCAGGTAGGGGCTGAGCGGGACGGTTTCCCTGGAGGCCATCACAGGGCACCATGTGCTGGCACTTCCCTGGGAACCAGGACACACCCCCGAAGTGAAGGGCCAAGGTCACAGCCGCCAGGGACAAGCCACCTGGGTGAGTCTCTCTCCTCACGGCCCCCTGAGGGCAGGAGTGAGGCGTCTCCTGGACTGGAAAGCCACACAGATGCAGACACCTCCTTCTCAGGGTTTTATATATGCCCGGGCTAAGACCACAGCTAACAAAGGCCCTGGCCCAGAAACCCCACAGGTGGGTGGCTTTAGGAAGCTTCACCAGGACTGAGCCCTCCCCAGGTTCCCTTGTTCTGTGAGGCATGGACTCGAGGACGAAGAGGTCAAGGATGGCAGTGTCACCCACAAGAACCCTGGCCGATGCACTGTCTCTGCCCTCAAACGGCTGGTGCTGAGTGGGGACCCAGCGTCAGTGCACAGGAGGCCAGGCCCTTCACAATCACAGGCCAGGGCTGCCAGCTCTCTAATTTAACTAAAAATGAAATGACTGGATGCAAGTAGCAGGAATGCTGAAGCTCAAGGAAAAGCAAATCTAATCTGGAAGGACTGAGGGCTCACTGGGAAGACGGGCCTTTTCAGGTGCCCAGGCAGTGCCAGGGCCTCAAGAACCAGTGACGGATTCCTGGGAAATGGCCTTCCCCGACAGCTGCCAGTGTGGTTCCAGCTCAGTGCCCCTCTGCTGTCTTTGGGGCGGGGGTATGGAGGGCATCGAGGAGCTGTGATGTGTGGTTCTGGCTGGGATGGTGCTGGCAGGGCCCACACACTCACCCTTTCCTCGGCCAGCCTCTTCATCTCCTCCTGCAGCTTGCTCAGGATGTGCAGGTTCGGCTTGTTCTTCTTGGCATATTGCTGCAGCTCAATCACGCTCTTGTCGGAGGTCTCCTGGGGAGCACAGTGCTCTCAGGACTGCCCAGGGCCTCACAGGCACCCTCTGGCCAGGAGCCAGAGCTGCACAGCCCCACAGTCGACCCGTGCCCAGCAGGCTGATGCAGCAGCAGAGAACGTGGAGCAGTCCACGGCCACCCCCACGTCCGCCCCATCCTCAGCAGGCTGAAGGCCACAGCCTTCTCCCTTCAGGGGGCAAAGGCACCCTAGCACCCAGCTGCCACTGCTCCTAACCCAGGCACAGCAGGGAGGCTGGACACACCTCCAACACGGCCAGCAGAGACCGCATACTGCTAGATGGGACACGCCCTGGCGGTACTGGGGCCAGCTGAGAGCCTATCGGCCCCAGAGGCTGAGCTCTCTGCAGGCCCTATGACTTTCAGAACAGCATCAAGCTGTCTTGAGACCCTTCCTGTCTTAAGAGGTCATCTCTGAGGACAAGTGCCATGCCTTGGGGTACCAGACTCCACCAGCCCTCCAAAGCCACGCACTGAGGCCGTGCCTGGGCTGGACCCCTCACCCTCCAGCTTAGGAGGAGTTCCCACCCATGGACCAAAGCAGGCTTTCTCTCCCTCAGTCTCAGCCCAAGACAATGCAGATGTAAAACACACACAGAAAGGCAGAAGTAAGCTTCATCTGCACTGCATCTGAGTCTTCTCAACAACACGTACCCTGAGGTTCCTTTAAGCACCTTGGGTCCCAGTGTCACCTCCCTCACCCCACCGTCTCATGCCCAGAGTGAGGGCCTCTTCAGGAATGGCCTGAGGGCCCACAGCATGGTCCTCAGGGTCACGACCCTCCACACCAACCACCCTCCACTTACTGGGGTGTGGATAACCCAGACTGTTTCTGTAAACACCAAGGGAAAAATTTTTAAATGTAACACTCACATCCCAACAATTCCCTCCACCCCACAAAGCACACAAACCTAAGGGTATTGGTTTAAATCTCAAGATCTTGGCAAAAACAAAAACAAAATAGTGACACATACAAGCTTTTTAGGTAAAAGTAAACTAGTGTTCGTAGCCAGGAGCACTGCCCTTACATGCTCGCCCCTCAAGCCAGCAGGTGTCCTCACATTAGCATGAGGGGTCCCTCAGAGAGGCCCGGGAGGGCCCAGCTGCTGAGCCTTCCTGGGACCTGCACCTCCTGCCTGGCCCTGCGGCTCTGCCTGATGCTCCAGACCTCTCCCTCCACAGCCAGAGCTGGCCCAGGCCTCTTTGGGAAGGATGACCCCACTCTCACCATAAAGTCACAGACGTGGCCCAGCAGCAAGCCTGAGACGCAGCTGTGAACAAGAGCAGAGTGACCCAACTGTCCTGTGACAGCAGGACCCCAGCCGTGGCTGTGGCTGGGGGAGGACAGGACACAGAAGCTGGCCAAGGCCCGGGGGAGGGTCTGGTACCTGTTTGACCATCTTGCTGCTTTCGCGGCCATACATACGCAGTAAAGACCCCCAGTTCTTGACGTGCGGGTGCAGGAGCTGGAGGATTTTCTGAGAGGCTAACTGTTTTCCAACTCTCTTATTTTTACCTGTGAAGAGAGAGAAGAAACATGGAGAGAGGGAGTCACATCCAGCTGTCCACACAGCTACCTCACCTCAACAGCAGTGCCCCTGCCATTCCCCCCAGCCAGCTGAGGGCATGTGCTATAGGAAGGGGTGGGAAGTGCTCCGCCACTGCACTGAGCATGGGCATCTCGTGACCAATGCCAGGACCTACCCCTAGCCTGCTGTGCAGAGTAGCCCACGAAAGACTCTGGGAGGTCAGGACAAGCCCAAGGTCACATAGCTTAAGAGGCCTCCCTCCTGCCACAACCCCACATTTCTAGACACACAGACAAGAAGAAACGAGGCATCACAAAGCACGTGGCCTGGGGCTCCTGGGGGGAGGGCAGAGGGGAGGGGCTCTACCAGAAGGCCTGGAGGAGGAGAATCCAGAGGATGTGTGTGCTCTGGAGGAGGTTTCTGGCAGAGGGAAGGCAGGGCCAGGGCGCAGAGTGGGTCAGGAGAATGGCAAGTGCCAGGAGATACCTCTGGCCAGGGGGGCCAAGACTGGCCAGGCTTCCAGACAGGGCCTCTCAGGCTGGACGAGGGGATCACAGCGCCAGGATCCCTCCTTTGTCCCACGCCCTGCCCACCTGCTCAGGAGTGCGTCTCAGCAGGGAATGGGGTGCAGGGTACCCCTGGGTCTGAATGTGGTCCTGCAGTTTTCCCAAGGCCCACATATGCACTGCCTTCTCATTTACATAGCACTGGCTTTGTTATTTACTGCAGTTACAAAAAGTTTTCTTTTAAAATAAATATAAGTATAAAATAAAAAAAAATATTTTTAAAAGTGGCTATTTCAAAAACCAAGTTAGGTAGAGGATACAGGTAGCACACCCAGACCAGAACAGAGGGGCAGGCGCACTCAACACACGGTGCAGAGCACGGCACGGTAGAGCCCTGCTGCCCTTTACTGGGACACCCCTCCTCCCACCACAGGGCCCAAGGGCTAGACAGCGGCAGTGGTGGCAGGAGGGGAACACATGGCCCAGCCGAAATGACCAGCCCCAGCCAGGGAGAGGGAGGAGGACAGAGATCGCACAGACGGATGCCACAGTCGCGCCTCAGGCTGACTGTTGCAGATGTGGCCGTGAGGTGCTGGTGGACACAGTGCAGCTTGGAAGTGATGCCAGGGCAGCGGCCAGGGACGAAGCCACAAAGGCTCGAGGCTCTGGGAGAGGCCATAGGCAGCAAGCCGGCAGGCGACACCCCCAGTGGCCGTCTAAAAGCGTGGTGGGTAGCAGGAGGAGAGGAGGGGGCCCTTACACCAGCCGCGCACTGTGTGCTTGCCGCACGCCATGACATATTCGCTCTTCTGGTTTTTACCAGGAACCACTTCAAACTTGATGGATGTGTCACCCATTCCATGGTTTCTTTAAGAGAAAACAAAGACAACAGGTGATATCAGCTGAGGAGGAAATGACTGCTTCTGGAAAGCCCTTTCTCTGAAGACAAGCCAAGCCTTTTCCTTGAACCACTTCTCAGCCGAAGAGATCCTCCTAGCACACCCAATCCAACCCCACGGGGCCCTGATGGTCGCCAGGCATGAGGGGCTTCTGTGCGTGCGGGGAGCGCTGGCAATGGCTCGGACTCAGCATCCCGTCGTGAACCAGGATAAACAGCCAGTGAGGGTGCTGGCGCCCGAGGGAAGCCCCCGCAACCTGACTTAGGGGGAAACACCTCGCCCTACCTTTTAAGGCACTCGTGGAGGATCTGATAGGGAGACAACAGTCCGGCCTTGCTGGTCAGCTCGTAGACCCGTGAGTCCTCGATACTGATGTGGTTAAAATACTACAAAACAAAGTAGCCGCCCCTGAATGCTGGGCCAAGCCTGCCGGCCTCGCACAGCTGCTCCCCGTGCTGCTGCCCCCAGAGGCTTCCTGTCCTCTTCACTACCTCATGGAGCACGCCACCCCCACAGCCCCTGTCCAGCTGCCCCGAGACAGAGTGAGAACGGCACTACTCGAGGCTAGAGAGTACGCTGCGCGACGGGGTGGGAGAGACGGGTGCCGTGAGGACCCAGGCTGCATGGCCGGCCAGGCCTGGCAGGCTTGCCTGAATCTGAGTCTGATCAGACAGTTAGAAATCTAAAGATAAACAACCTTAGGAGAAGAACGTGAAGGTCGTCATAAGTGAGATGAGAGCAGAGAGGAGGTAAGCCAGACACAAACGCTGCCCTCCTAAAGGCCAAGCTCCCTGGAGGCGGAAGCGCCATAGCACAGACCAGCCCAGGAGGCTGCCAAGGGCCTGGCCCGGCTCTATTTTCAAACACAAAGTCGTCCTGGCTCTGAAACCAATCACTGTGACCAAAGAACAGAAAAGTTATGAAAGGTTTACAGGAAACCACTTAACCAGTCAGGGGAAAAAGAGAGCTCTGCAGGGCTCCACCAGCCCAGGAGGTGGCTCTGAGCCCAGCCGGGCCCTGGTGAACGCAGGGTACTGCCTGGCCCACTCAGGAGCACAGCCCCCTCCCCCGCAGGGACAGCCTTAGTCTCCTGGGGCCGCCATAACAAAGTACCACAAACTGCGTAGCTTAAAACAAGATTTACTTTCTCACAATTCTGGAGGCTGTAAGTCCAAAATCAAGGTGTCAGCAGGGCCCTGCTCCCTCTGAAGCCTCTTGAAGAGGATCGTCCCTTGACTCTTCCAGCTAGGCCCAAGCTCTCCTTGGCCTATGGCAGCATCACTCCCATCTCCACCAGGCGTCCTCTCTATCCCCCTCCCCTCTTCTTACAAGAACATTTATGACACTGCTGCTCTCAGCGGGAGGTGGGGGTTCTACTCTCTCCACCTGCTTCAGCAGTGAGGCAGACTCTCGTGACAGTCAAGGATGGAAAGGCTCTGTTCCTGAAGAAGACTGCTGATTCTGATGAGCAGGAAGTCCTCTTGCTATCGTTTGGCTATTGTCTTCCATCAGGTCCCCACAAGACGCCTCCACTCTCAAGTGCCCACATCAGTGTGGGTCAGTTTCCAGAGAGTTATTCACCAGGACGTCAGGGCCTGGTCCCGTCCTCAATGGCTGCCAAGCAGCCGAGCCGTCAGCAGCGCCTGGCTCTCCCTCAGCGCACGAGGACCCACTCTCTCACCAGCAGGCAGCACCCAGGCTGCGGACCTGCAGGCAGGCTGAGCATGTGGAGTGCACCTGCGTGCCCTGCAAGCTCCAGGAGCCTCCCTCACAGGGCTGAGGCCGACACACACGGCTGGAGAACACACACCCGGAAGCCCAAAGACATTCAACAGCCTCTGGTGAAGGCCCACACCACAATTCCTTGCACCAAGTGGCCTCAGCCACACGTCACTAACGGTTAACCTGACGGGAGCATGGGGACTGCAGCTCAGATTGCACAGGCAGAGGGAGAAGCCCAGGTGGCCAGTGCTCAGCAGCCAGCCAAAGACCACGAGTGAGCACCAAAGGCAGCCCAACACCCATAAATCCAACAATTTAGATAAAATGGACCAAGGCCTTGAAAAACACAAACTACTGAAACTGCTCCATTCTATTCAAGAAATTGAATTTATAGTTAAAAACTTTCCCACAAAGAAAACTCCAGGAGCGATGGCTTCACTGGTGACAACTATCAAACACTTAAGGAAGAAGTGACACCAATTCCATACAATCTTCCAAAAAATCTCAAGAGGAGGGACAAGTGCCAACTCATTTAATGATGCTGGGCGTACCCCAATATTAACACCAGACAAAGACGATACGAGAAAACTACAGACTAATAATCTCCCATGAACACAGATGTAAAAATCCTAAACCAGGTATCAGCAAACTGAAACCATTAACACACAAAAAGGAATAGATACCATGCCCAAGTAGGACTTACCCCAGGAATGCATTTTTTAAAAATAAATCAATCACAAACACAATTCACTATATTAACAAATTAAAGAAGAAAAACATTATGATAATGTCAATAGACACAGAAAGAGCATTTGACAAAACCCAACACCCTTTCATGATAAAAACACTCGAGAGACCAGGAAGAGAAGAGCCCTTCCTCAACCTGATAGAGGGCATCGACAGAGACTGACAGCAGACATCCTGCTCAGAGGAGGGATTGGTTGCTGGCCCTGAGATCAGGAACAAGAGAAGGGTGTCCACTCCCCCGACAGCTACCCCACTCTGTGCTGGAGCCCCCGTCAGAGCAGGAAGGCAAGAAAAAAGGCAGACAGCTGGACTGAAAAGGAAGCAGGCCAACCACCTTCCCACTAGACAACCTGATCCTGTACACAGAAATCCCAAAGAAACCCACAAAAAACTACTAGAACTAATAAATTAAGTTCAGCAAAGCCACAGAACACAAGGTCAATATACAAATAATAAATTGTATCTCTATATACTAGCAATCGACAGTCAGAATGGAAACTAAAGTCCTACTCACAACAGCACCAAAACACAGGAAACACTTTAGCCTAAATGAACACGACACGCGTGGGATCTGTGTGCCAACAACGGCCCAGCACCAATGAGACATCCAAGGCGCCCTCAGCAGATGGAGGGACATGCTGGGCTTGCAGATTAAGACTCAATGCTGTCAGGATCTCACTTCTCCCTAAATGTATCTACAGGTTTAACACAATTCCAACCAAAACCCCGGTAGAAATTTTTGTAGATACTGACATGCTGTTTCTAAAATCTACATGGGAAGGCAAAGGAGCTAGAATAACCAGTGTTTTTGAAAAAGAACAAAGTAGGAAGGTTCACACAATCTGATTTCAAGACTTCTAGTCATCAAGACAGTGTGGCACTGGTGAAAGGACAGACACAGATCAAGGGGACAGAACAGAGTCCAGAGACAGACCCACACTGACACGGTCACACGGCTCCTGAGAGGGGCAAAGGCAGTCCTAGTTGAACGGAACGCCTGCCACAGGCCCCGCAAGCCCATCTGCAAGGTCAGCAAGGCTGCCCAGGAACCCACACAGCCTCACAGCAGCCTACTGCTCATCACCGCAAATAGAGACGCGCCCCACGGCCCTCAGGCAAGCAGGGAGGACCTCCACAGAGCCCTGTGGCAGGCACCACTCAGCACCGTCAACGCGGCACCAACACCGGTGAATCCCACAGGCATCGCACGGGGTCAGAGCCTGATTCAAATGTAACACCACCGACAGGACTTTCTGGAACTGGCCAACCTACAGGGATGGTTCAGTGCCTACCAGAGAATACAGATGAGGGAGTTCTGCCTACAAAGGTGGCAGCGCGAGAGAATCTAGGAGGGGAGAACACGAAAATGTTCTGTCTTGCTTGTGCTCTTGGTTACATGACAAAAGTATGCATGTGTCAAAACTCACAGAACTGTACCCAAAAGTGAACTTATCTCTAGGTAAACTAAAAAGTAAAGGTGAAAAAAACCCAGAAACAGTCACTAATGCCTAAATTCTAGAATAACCGTGAACCAACCAACCCACAAAGGCCGTGAACCAAACAATGCAAAAGTAAACAAATGCCAAACAGAAACCCCAGGCCTGTGAAAGGGCGTGGCCCCTGCTCTGGCTGTGTGCCCCCTTTTTAACCAGCAAGCGTGCTCTGCCCCAAGCCTCCGCTTCCCACAGCAACTCGCGATCTGGGCGCCCTGCATTGGTGCCACCTTGTGAGTGGCCTCACAGACGGCAGCTCACGCAAGAGCTCCCACAGCACCGGGGCCCACCCGGCCCACCTTGGCAACTTGCCCTCCCCTCTGGAGTGCAAACAATGAGGACGCTGCCCCCCAGAGCCCAGGCTCTGGTGCCACACGAGCACCACGAGGAAGAGTGGTTGCCACTGCCCAGCCTTCACGAGAACGTGAGACAGAAACAGCGGGGTTTGAGCCAACGCTCTGGGAGGAAGAGCCAGCCACTCCGGTCAGGCAGGAGTGAGGCTCTAACACCCCAAGCTGACAGAGAAGCCACTTGCTCCTCTGACAGAGTCTAAAACAGGGACAACACAGAACACATGTGTGCGCACACATACATTGTGTAACTCAGAAGCGTGAATAAAACCTCTCAAGAGACGTGAACACAGTTGGTCACTGTGTCCAGTTCCTGGCACAGAGCTCCTGTAAACCCTTAGGATTTCCTGAGCCATAAGAGTATCTTTTGTTATTTAAAATGAACCGTCAGGACCACACCTGAGTTTATGCTGACCAGGTGGCTCGGGGTGGGGTGCCCAGACGGCTTCAGGACGCGGCTGGTCACCAGAAAGACCAAACACATGCTTAAGTACCTCTTCATCTGGCCGTCTGTTTGCACCCTTTCTAATAAACCAGTAAACATAATGCTTGCTCCTGAGTTCTGGAAGCCGGTGTAGCAAATTATCAAACCTATGGGGAGGTCATGGGCATCCTTGAATTTGTAGCCAGCCAAGCAGAGTGTGGCTAGTCTGGGCAGCCCATTGGTGGCTCGCATCTGGTGTGGGGCAGTCCTGTGGGATTGGCCTTTAACCATCTGAGCCTGGGACCTGAGCCAACTGCACACAGACAGTGTTGGACCTGACTGAGCTGTAGACACTCAGCTGGTGTCAGAGAACTGGAGAACTGACACAGAAAGGCCCCTGATGTGTACAAGACAATCTATTAACTGGGATTTCCAAGCCCAGCTGACACTGCCCACATGGCCCCTTCCCATGTGCCCTTCTCCACGTGGGGAAACCTCCTTTCTCAGGCTTGTTCTTGATGCAATTTCTGGAAAAATCCCTTGCTTTCTAGAAGAGCCCCAGGGTACATGGTGAGAACCTGTGTCCTACGAGTCTCCAGCGGGCAGCACCACCACCGTGTGCATCACCTTGCTGGCTGTGTGGGAGAGGGCGGAGCAACAATGCACATCAGCATGGGCTTGCCTGAGCAAGGCTGCCAGCAACCTGCAGTCTCTGTCACAGCAGACACTTCCGCAGAGGCCCTGACGTGAAAGGCTCCAGGGACAAGGCTACAGCCACAATGACCCCACAGATCAAGGACTGAGGGCAGGAGGAAAGATGGACAACAGAACGAGTGAGGACAAAGACCGCCAGCTGGTCACCAACAAGACCACGTGCCTGCAACAGAGAAGAGGCTCTGCGCAGCTGACTGCCAGGTCCCAGCACCAAAAGTGAGGCGGTGACAGGGCTGACAGCGTGGCCTGGGCACACTGCCCCACAGGTGTGTATCCCAGAGCATAGCCACACGTGAGGAGGCCACACTCAGGTGGTGGGACTGCAAAGGACAGCTGGGACAGGGCAGGGAAGGGCCTGTCATACCCAGTTGAGATATCAGTCTAGCAGGGAGCACAGGCTGCTTTGCAACACACACAGCCACCCAAGGCTGGAAGAGCACGGAGGACGCCCCGGTCCGTGCTGGCCGGAGGGAAAACTGGGTGGCCCCTGCCCAATGGGGCCAAACACAAACATAAGCTAAAGTAAGAATAAGCACAGAGACTTTCAGAGTGAATAAAAAATGGACTCAATTGTTTAGTCACTCAACAACCAATCAAACAAGATGCTGTTATCTCGAAGCCTACAATACTAAACAGAGACTCTTTTGGAAGTTCCCTTGAAACCAAGCATTCCCAACCTTCACTCTACTAGCCCTGGAGAATTCCCAATGATCTCAACATGTCATAATTTCTCAAATCAATCTTAACTCACCTGAATTCTGTAAACTCTACCACAATAATATCCACAGGCAAGTGGGTCATAGATCCTACAAGCTAGGACAGGTGAGACGCCCCCCCCAATCTAGGGGTCACAGCAGAGCCTACTCAGATCAACTGGTGCACCAAAGCAAAGCCCCATCATCTTCCAGAAAGGCTGCTGCAGCCACACACCCCTGCCTGCCCTGGCCACAGCCGGCGCCCAGTGCCAAAACCACCATCATGCCTTCATGCGTCCCCACCCCGTATCAGAGGTCAGGAAGGACAGGGGATGAAACCTACACAGCCCAGGTACCATCAAGTGCAACGACCCATCCCAAGGGTCGGGCAGACCAGGGACGGTGTAGGGAAGGCTCATCCAGTGCCTGAAAGCCTCCCTGCACACCGTCGCTCCACAGCCAGCTCGTGCAGAAATCAAGCTGATGACGCGACTGCTCCTGGAGGAGCCACTCCTTCTAGGCTGTGTCTGCTCTGAGTATGTGTGCCACTGATCTGGGGCCTGTACTTAACAATGAAGCACAGAAGACACTGCAAACTTGAATGTAAGTCAACAGTGCCATGGGTATTTTACCATATTTTATAATAATGTAAGTCCAAGAAGACTGGAAAAAAATTTTAAACGCATCTTGAAGCACTGCTGGAGCGGCAGAATAAGGACCTCCAAAGAAACAAGAACACTGACAATAACTGTCAAAATCAACTTTTTCAGAATTCTGGAAATTAAACAAAGACTATAACCTGAGGAGCATTTATTCAAGAAAAACAACAGAATCTTGCTAAGCATGAGCTTTGTGGCATTAGGAGACCCATTCCCATCTCCTCTTCCCAGCTCCGTGGCAGCCTTCAGAACCAGCAGCTTCACAGCCACTGAAGAAGGCAGAATGGCCCCAACACCTGAGCCACAGAACTGTCACGATCCGGCCTGTTCGGCAGCTCTTTAGAAAAGCTCTGTGGCAGGACTTGTCTGTATTTGACCCAACTGCAAGTTCACTCAGTTGAAAACAACCCAATTCCCCAGGAAACTGGTCAAAAATAATCAATGGCAACTGTTTCATATCACAGTTGCCTGAGGCTGGGATACCAGTTGACAAGTCAAAAACTGTGAAAGGAGAGCTGGCCCTGATGGCCTAGTGGTTAAGGTTCAGTGTGCTCCACTTCAGCAGCAGGATCTGGTTCTCGGGCACAGAACCACTCCACTCATCTGTCAGTAGCCATGCTGTGGCAGCAGCTCACATAGAAGAACTAGGACTTACAACCAGAATATACAACTATGTACTGGGCCCTTGGGGAGAAAAAAAAAAAAAGAGGAAGATTGGCAACAGATGTTAGCTCAGAGTGAATCATTCCCAGCAAAAAAATAAAATAAAAGGAAATGCTGAAGAATGAGATGCCCATAGGGGTTTTAAAAAGCTCCAACATGTCTGGGGATCTAGATGGCCATGTGCCTGCCCAGGAAAGACACAAGAAGGCCCTAATCTCTCACTGCTGGTTGACCCAGAAGTTCTGTGCAAGTGGGAAGTAAAGACTAAGGCAGAGCTGTCAACTACTGGAGCCCCAAAACCCACCCAGAGCCCTGTGGCCAAAGCTGGGAGGCTTACCGGCTCAGGTCAGGACATTGCTGACCTGAACTTCACAATATTAGTCTAGGAAAGTCACTGTTACGGGTTAAATTGTGCCCCCCCCCCCCCCGCCCCCCATTCCTATGTGGAAGTCCTAACACCCCCAGTACCTCAGAATGTGACCTTATTTGAAGACAGGCTCTTTACAGAGATATAATCAGGTTAAAATGAGGTCATTAGGGTGGGCTCTAATCCAATCTGACTGGTGTCCTTATAAAGAGGAAATCTGGAGACAAACACACACACAAGGAGAAAGCCATATAAACAGTAAGACAGTCATCTCCAAATCAAGGAGAAAGGCCTGGAAAAGACCCTTCCTGCAGAGCCCCCAGCAGGAGCCAACCCCGCTGACATCCTGACTTTAGATGTCTAGCCTCCAGAACTGTGAGGCAATAAATTTCTGTTGTTTAAGCTACCCAGTTTGTGATACTTTGTTACATCAGTCCTAACAAACTAACAAAGTCACTAAACAGAGAGCAACAACAGAAAATAGCAAAAACAGCAAATCTTGGGAAGGGGAGGAAATCTGATATCCACAGTTGCCACATTACATTATTTAAAATGTCCAAATTTCACCATAAAAGAGAGGCCAGCCCGGTGGCACAGCAGTTAAGTTCACACGTTCAGCTTTGGCATCCTGGGGTTCCTTGGTTTGGATCCTGGGTGCACACCTACACACCACTTGTCAAGCCATGCTGTGGCAGGCGTCCCACATATAAAGTAGAGGAAGATGGGCATGGATATTAGCTCAGGGCCAGTCTTCCTCAGCAAAAAGAGGAGGACTGGCAGTGGATGTTAGCTCAGGGCTAATCTTCCCTAAAAGAATTAAAATAAAAAAATAAAATGTCCAAGTTTCACCAAAAAAGAAATTACAAGACATGAAAAGAAACTGAAATCAATAGGCCATACACGTGGGGGAAAAAAGCAGTCAGTACAAACCATCCCTGAGGAAGATGGACTTATGAGAAAAAGACCTAACTCAGCTGTAATAAATATGCTCAAAGAACTAAAACACAACCCCATATCTCAAAAATTAAAGTATAAGAATGATATCTCACCAAATAATACCAATAAAGACAGAAGTTATGAAAAATTCACTAGAGAAGTTCAACAGCAGATTTGAGCAGTCAGAAGAAAGATCAGCAAACTTGAAGACAGGCCAAGTGAAAATATCCAGTCTGAGGAACGTAAAAAAGAAAAAGAATGGAAATAAAAAACGAACAGAGCCTCAAAGATCTGTGGGGTACCATGAAGTGTACCAATTTACATATATCAGGAGTTCCAGAAAGAGAGGAGAGAAATAAAAGGGAAAAAAGAATATCTGAGGAAATAATGGCTGAAACTTCCTGAGGATGAAAAACATTAATCTACACATCCAAGAAGCTCAACAAACTCCAAAAATAATAAACCAAAGAAATCCACACCTAGACATCTCTGTCAAAGGCCAAGGACAAAGAGAGAATCTTGAAAGCAGTATGAAAAGCAATCCATCTAATGTGACCCTCAGTAATGTTAACAACTGACCTCTCATTCCTCAGAGGCCAGAAGGCAGGAGGATGACGTTTCCCACTATGCAGAAAAAGAATGTCAACCAAGAATTCTGTTTCCAGCAAAACTATGCTTCAAAAATGAAGGAGAAATTAAATTCCTAGGTAAACAAAACTGAGAGAATCCACTGCTAGCAGACCTACCCCACCAGAAATGCCAAAGAGCCTTTAAGCTGAAATAAAAGTCTGCTACAGACCTTAACTCAAACACATACGATGAACTAAAAGCACTGTAAAAGCTTAAGGTAACTGCATCAGTAAATAAAAGACAACAGAAATGCATTCTGCTTAAAACTCCTTTCTTCTCCTACCTGAGTTAAAATTAGACAGCTACAGAGAGCAATAAATATAAATCTATGTTGATGGACACACAACATATAAAGACGTAATTTGTGAAAACAGGATAAAGACGGAGGTAAACAGAACTCCAGGAGCAAAGTTTTTGTATGCAACTGAAATTAGTTGGTATTAATCCAAACTAGATTGTTTTCATTTAGATGTTACTGGAACTCCCTAGAACAACCACTGAGAAAATAACTAAAAAATATATATGAAAAGAAACAAGAGAGTTAAAATGGTACATTAGAAAGCATCTATTTAACACAAAGAAGGCAGTAACCAAGTAACAGAGGGAAAAAAAAGACAGAAAACAGAAAACTAATAGCATAATGACATACATAAATTTTACCTTATCAGATATTACATTAAATTTAAATTGGCTAAGCCCTCTGATCAAAAGGCAGAAAGTGACAGAATGATTAAAACAAAATCCAACTACATGCTATCCGTAAGTGACATAGTTTAGAGTCAAAAGCACAAATAGGTTAAAAGTAAAAGGATGGAAAGATTTATCATGCAAACAGTAGTTAAGGGAGAACAGGAGTGACTATATCAGACAAAACTGACTCAGATAAAAACTCTTACTGGAAAGCTTTTATAATGACAAAAGGGTCCATCCATCAAGATGACAATAACTATTATAAACATTAAATAGAAACTTCTACTGTCGACACTTCTGACACCAAATGTGTGGGTTTTCTACCCCCAGCAGTTCTGACAATAACTGCCAGGAATTAGAGCTGACCCCACAGGAAGGGCTCAGTCCCACAAGACTGCTGCCACCACTTCAGATGCTAATCACAAGTCCAGGTTGTTACCCGCGCTTCTGACCAAGCAGCCATATATGTGAGGGTTCCCTCAACCCCATCCTCAGGTTCAGTAATTTGCAAGGATGGCTCACAGAACTCAGGAAAACAGTTTACTTACTAGACCACCAGTTTATTATAAAAGCATATAACTCAGGAACAGCCCAATGGAACAGATGCAGAAGGCCGAGTATAAGGGAGGGTGTGGAGCTCCCACGCCCAGAGCATGCTGTCTTCCTAGCCCTCCAGTGCTCCCCAACCCAGAAGCTCTCCAAAGCCCTTCTGTCAGGGCTGCTATGGAGGTTCCACTACATAGGCATGACTGATCGCATCATTGGCCATCAGTGATAACTCGACCTCCAGTGCCTCTCCCCTCCCTGGGCATGGGGGAAGCGGGTGAACGGTGGGGCTGAAAGTTCCAACCCTCTAATTACATAGTAGGTTCCTCTTGCAATCAGCCCCCTTCCCATCCTAAGGGCTCCAAAAGTAACTCCATTAACACAAAGTCAGGGCTGGTTGAAAGGGGCATGTAAGAAGAAAAAAAGACTTCCATTCACCTTATGAACCTGGAGCTATTTCAAGAACTGGGGACAAAAACCAAATACTAATTCATTGTGTTACATTAGAAGCTCTGTGCCAGGAACCAAGGACAAAGACCAAATACGTATTTCCAGTATCACAAACACATAGCACCTGACAACAGCATCCCCAAAACACATGACGCAAAAATGACAGATGAGGGGAGAAATAAACAATTTGGCAATAATATTTGGAAACTTCAATACCCACTCTCAAAAACGGATAGAAGAACTAGGTCAGAGAACCACCAACATCACACACCAAGCAGACCTAACAGACGTGGTCCACACTACCCTGTAACAGCAGAATATATATTCTTTTGTGTTTGTTTGTTTGTTTTTCTTAGGAAGATGAGCCCTGAGCTAACTACTGCCAATCCCCCTCTTTTTTTGCTGAGGAAAACTGGCCCTAAGTTAACATCCATGCCCATCTTCCTCTACTTTTTATACGTATGACGCCTACCACAGCATGGCTTTTGCCAAGCGGTGCCATGTCCATTCCCGGGATCTGAACCAGCGAACCCCGGGCTGCCGAGAAGCGGAATGTGCAAACTTAACCACTGCGCCACTGAGCCGGCCCCAGAATATACATTCTTATGTGTACGTGGAACATTCTCCAGGACACACCATATGTTAGGTCATAAAACAAGCCTCAAGAAATTTAAAAGGGCTGATTGAAGTCATAGAAACTATGTTTTCAAACCACAATGGAATTAAATTAAAAATCAATAACTAAATGAAATTTTGGAAATTCAGAAATATATTAAAAGTAAACCTTCTCAAAATATCCAATGGTTCAAAGAAGAAATCACAAGGGAAATTAGAAAAATACTTTGAGATGAATGAAAACAAAAACACAACACACTAAAGATTGTGGGCTGCACAAAGTGGTTCTAGAAGAAAATGTACAGCTGTAAATTCCATATTTGAAAAGAAGATCTCAGATCAATACCCAAACCTTAAGACACTAAAAAAGAACAAACTAAACCCCAAGGCTGGCAGAATAAAGGAAATAATAAAGGCCAGAGCAGAAATAAATGAAATAGAGAATATAAAACCAATAGGAATAATCAACAAAACCAGAAGTTGGATCTTTGAAAAGATCAACATTGACAAAACTTTAGACTGACCAAGAGAAAAGAGAGATTCAAACTACTAAAATCAGGAATGAAAGCAGGGACACAGCAACCTTACCAAAATAAAAAGGATAAGGGAGTACTATGAACAAATGAATGCTAATGAATCAGATGACCTAGATCAAATGGAAAAATTCCCAGTGAGACAAAAAGTCCCAAAACTGGCTCAAGAAGGAACAGGAGATCTGAATATAGTCACGTGCCACACAGCAAGGTTTCAGTCAACAACAGACCACATATACGACAGGGATCACATACAATTAGTACCATACAACTGAGATGTATAGTCAGCTATACCATCAAGGTCTGTGTAAGTGCACATTCTGCGATATTTGGACAACAACGAAATAGCCTAAGGACATGTTTCTCAGGATGTATCCTGGTCCTTAAGCAATGCACAGCTGTAGATGTATAACAAGTAAAAAGAATTAGTAATTAAATAACTTCAAATAAAGAAAAGTCGAGGTCCAGATGGTTCCAGTGGTGAATTCTATCAAGTATTTAATAAATTAATACTAATCTTTCACAAACTATCCCACACAATGGAAGAGGAAGGAACACTTTCTAACTCATTCTATGAAGCCAGTATCATCCCAATACCAACATCAGACAAAGATATCACAAGAAAAGAAAACTACAGACCAGTATCCCTTACAAATATATAGCTACAAAAGTCCTTAACAAAAAACTAGCAAATGAAATCCAGCAACACATAAAAACAATTATATACCATGACCAAGTAGGATTATCCAGGAAGTCAAGGTTGGTTTAACATTCAAAAACCAATATATTACACCACCATATTAGTAAAATACAAGACAAAACTCATACAATCATCTCAACAGAGGTAGGAAAAATATTTGACAAAATCCAACATCCAGATCACAAGTGACGTCAGCAACATGGCAGAGTGAGCAGTTCCCTTTGTCTCTCCCTTTGAACTACAACTAAATGAACATGCACTGATCAATAGAGGATACTTACACAGCACCTCAGGATGCTGAAGAGACCCACGCTGCTATACATTGGTGAATGGACTGCCCCAGGGGAGAGGGAGATGGGTGAGAACTTTGTGGCCCCCAGAAAGCCCAGTACCCACGAGCGACTGCTCTCCCAGCTGAAGCACTCATAGCACCACCGCAGCCCTGAGAGGGCGTGCGCCTCGGTGCGACTGTGGAAACAGGTGACAGCATCCCTGAGCCCCCTGTGATTGCTCTCTGGACCAGCAGGAAAACCCACAGGCCCACCGCAGCCCCAGGGAGGCTCAGATCCAGTAGGGAGGCCCTGCCCACCAAGCACAAAAGGCCAGTGCAACCTAGGAGCAGACACGGCGCAGCTGCAAGTCTGGGAAAACAAACCCCCAGCTGCCTGAAACGCCCATAGCTCTGCTGCAGCTCAGAAGGGGCAAGTGAGACCCAGCGGGACAGTGGGAGTGGGCAGTGACAACCCTGAGCCCCAGTGTGGTCGCTCCTAGGTCCAGTGGGAAAGTCCATGGTCCCTCCATGGCCCCAGAGAGCGACTCAGCCTCCATCCCAGTGGGGACACCCTGCCCACCAAGCTCAAAGGCTGGTGCAACCTAGGACCAGATGCGAGCAGAGCTGCAAGTCTGGGCGAACAAGCTCCCAGTTGCCTCAAAAGCCCATAACACCACTGCAGTCCCTGAGGGGGGAGCGCATCAAGGCAGGGCTGTGGGGGCAGGTGGCAGCAACTCAGAGCCCCTGATTGTTCCCACAGTTGGTGGGGGACCTCACAGGGCCACTGCAATCCCAAGGAGTGTCCCAGGCCCAGTCAGGAACAGCTGACAGGGATCCTAGTGGGCACAGATTACACAGCTCCTGCCCCTTCCTCCCAGTAGCAAGTGGAAGCAGTAACCAAACTCTTATCTCCATGCAGAGAAACAAATCCAGCCGTCAAGCAGTATGAAAAAATATATTAAGTCTCCAGAACAGAAGGAAAATGACAAGTACCCAGAAAACAATCCTGAAGACACAGAAATCAATAACCTAAATGACAAAGAATTCAAAATAGGTATCATTAAAAAACTCAACGAGTTAAAAGAGAATGAAGAAAGACAACTCAATGAGTTCAGAAGCTACGTCACAAAAGAGCTTGAAACTATAAAGAACCACCGATCAGAAACGTTAGAAATGCCACTGGGCCAGCCCCTAGAACAACCTAACTTTTGTAGATTCTGCCTCAAAGATTCATTCCCACCGTGGATCTACTGTAAGGGGAGAGCTGATTTACTTCCAAATGAGAAACACAATGGATGAGATAAAGAAAAATTTGGACTCCCTGAACAGTAGGACTGATATTATGGAGGACAGAATTAGCAGTCTGGAGGACAGGAATATAGAAGTGCTTTCAGATAGAGGAGGAGAGAGAATCAAGACTAAAAAGAAATGAAGAAACTCTCCGAGAAATATCCGACTCAATTAGGAAATGCAACATAAGGATTATAGGTATCCCAGAGGGAGAAGAGAATGCAGCAGAAAGCCTGTTTAAAGAAATAATAGCTGAGAACTTCCCAAACCCAGGGAGGGAGTTGGAAATCCATGAGGCAGAAGCCAAGAGATCTCCACACTTCATCAATGTAAAAAGACCAACTCCAAGGCATATAGTAGTAAAGCTGGCAAAAGTCAACAACAAACAGAAAATATTAAGGGCAGCAAGGCAGAAGAAAATAACCTACAAAGGAACCCCTATCACGCTGCCAGCAGAAACCTTACAGGCTAGGAGAGAACGGAATGATGCAGTCAAAATTCTGAAAGACAAAATCTTTCAGCCAACAATATTCTATCCAGGGAAAATCTCCTTCAAATATGATGGAGAAATAAAAACTTTCCCAGATAGACAAAGGTTAAGGGAGTTCATTGCCACAAGACCCCTACCACAAGAAATCCTCAGGAAGGCCCTCATACCTGAAAAAAAAAGGAAAGGGGTTACAAAACCCCGAGCAAGGAGATAAGCAGAAAGACAAAATCAGAAAATTGCCACTCTCCATCAGAACAGGTTAGCAAATGCTTAAGCATAACATTAAAGATGAAGTGCAGGGAAACACCAAGAATAAATATAATCTTGTCATTTTAACCACAAACTCACAAGGTGAAATAAGATGTAGCCATAACAACTTAAAAGGGGAAGAGGAAAGGGATGGAACCAGCTTAGTCTAAGGAAATAAGAGGCCATCAGAAAATAGACTATCCATGACATTTTTTATACAAACCACATGGTAACCACTAAACAAATTATCAGAACAGAGACACAAATGATAAATAAGGAGAAAACTAAGAAGACCAGCATAGAAAACTACCTAAGTGAATTGCTAGTCCAAAACACACGGGACAAGAAACAAAGGAAATGCAGGAGAACTGGAAAACGAGCAAAATCCAACATCCATTCCTGACAAAAACTCAGCAAACCAGGAGGAGGAGGAAACTTTCTCAATCTGAGAAAACCCACAGCTAATACAGCATGCTAACTGAAAGAAGCCACAAAGGACCACACGTTGTACAATTTCATTGACATGAAATATCCAAAACTGGCAAATCCATAGAAACAGAAAGTAGATTAGTGGTTGCCAGGGGTGAGGGGCTGGGCAACCAGGAGAATTGGGAGTGACTGCTAACAGGTAGAAGGTTTCTTTTTGGAGTGATGAAAATATCCCAAGATTAGATTGTTGTGATGGTTGTTCCTCTGAATATACAAAAATCCACCAAACTGTACAATTTAAAAGGACAAAATTAATGGTATGTAAATTATATTAACAATTAAGCTGCTATAAAGAAAGAATGGAGTCAAAGTTTGAGAAGCCCTTGCTACAAATAACACTGGAATCATATTTACCCAAAAAGGTTTAGAAATACTTTAAATGGTTCTTAATATAAATAACAATCTAACTTCTTTTTTCCTTTTGAGGAAGATTGGCTCAGTGCTAACATCTGTTGCCAATCTTCCTCTTTTTGCTTAAGGAAGATTGTCGCTGAGCTAACATCTGTGCCAATCTTCCTCTATTTTGTGTGGGACACTGCCACAGCGTGGCTTCATGAGCAGTGTGTAGGTCTGCACCCAGGATCCGAACCTGTGAATCCTAGGCCACCAAAGCGGAGCGCATGAACTTAACCACTATGCCACCGGGCCAGCCCCTAGAACAACCTAACTTTTGTAGATTCTGCCTCAAAGATTCATTCCCACCGTGGATCTACTGTAAGGGGAGAGCTGATTTACTTCCAAATACATTTATTTGCACCCACAACTTCTTACCTCCCACTGCAAGATGGAGGAGACAAAAATCTCTGACAAAAATGACATTTTTTCCCCTGCTCGCACAAAAACAAGAAGTTTCTTTTATGAAATATTGTGGGGGATCAGAATTGGCCACTCCAAAGTCTCTCTTTGGCTTGACTATTTTTAAGAACAGAAGACTCTGAAAGAAACTTTGACTTCCCTTGTAAGTGCCTAAAAGAATTCAAAATATAAGGGCCTGTTCCAGGAAGGAGCTAATACCATAAGAGAATTGTAATGTCACATAAAACGTGTCTCTCAGGTCACACTGTCCGTAATTTGGCCCATTTACATTTCCCTTTCCATAAGTGTTGCCTTCCTCCCCGTAGAAGTCCCAAACCACTACCCCCAACATTCTCCTTTGTCTTTAGCTGAAGATGACATTTAAGTTGGCACCTCGGCCATTTTGGCAAGTTATACAGTTTCTTGAGTTTCTCCCATGTTCTCACATTTTGGTGAGTTTCTCACAAAATGTTGAATTTCTCAAATTATTAAACTTGTTTGATTTCCTCCTGTTATTCTGTCTTGTGTCAATTTAATTTGCAGCCCAGCCAGAAGGACCCAGAGGGTAGAGGAATGTTGTTCCTCCCCTATAGTTAACAGAGTCCCCTGGGGCTGGGGTGATTAAACCCCTGTGCAGCCCGCACTAACAGGGCAGTGCCACACACTCACCTCGAGCTCTTCACTGTCTTTGGGCTTCTCCTCAGATGTCTGTTTAACAAAGTCAGGGATGAGGATTTCCAGCGTAGCTCGGGCTATGAAAAGAAAAACCCTGAGGGTGAGGGCTTGGGCCCAGCCTACTTCCTGACTCCTGAGTGAGCTGCACGCTGGCTCTTGTGCAGGGCCAGGGTCCCCACAGCTCAGAGGGGAGCAAGGGCCCTGGGAAGCAACAGCATTTTAGAGGCAAGGACAACAAAGCATGGAAGAAAGGACGTCCTGAGGAAAGGAGGCAGTGGGGCAAGCATCAGGCTGCGGGCAGCCTCACAAGCTTTCGCCCTGAGGCACTTGTAGCAGGTGAAGGAGGAAAGGAGATCCGCCGGTAGGAGGAATCACAGTGGTGGCGTGCGGGCAAATGGTTCAGCAGGACCTGGACCAAGTAGGGACGACTGAGGCCTGATCAGGCTGCTGTGAGTGGCAGGGAGAAGCAGCCAGATCACATGGATACTGTGAAGAAAGTGTGCGCAGGGAAGAATACAGGGATGCCTGAAGCTGGACAAAGGCGCCCGAGTGAACGAAGCTGCCATTCGCCACTTGGAGAGGGAGGCAGGGCCCCGGGGGAAGGCAGGGAATGTGTGCAACAGCCTGAACCTGCAGGGCTGTCAATGCCTGCCGAACGCTGGAGCACAGGTGTGCAGAGAGCAGCTGGGGTCTAGGTGGAGGACGTGGATCTCTGCACGTGGGAGGAGCACAGCAGGCCCTCCCACTAGGATGTCTCCACCCACACACTGGGGCCCCACTCCACAGGTGATCTGCTCCACACCCTGGTAACAGGCAGTTTGTTGAGCTGAAAAAGTTTTTTGGCAGAAGCTCTCTAAAACGGACAGCAGGCCTTCCTGGAGACCAGGCCAGAGTATGTGAGCCCAGCACAGCCTCACAGAGGAATGGCAGACAGCAATGTATTGTTCCAATCATCCTCAGTATATACCATCAAAAGAGAGCAACACCAAGGGAACTCTGAGTCCAGTGAGCAAAAACACTCTCACTGACCCCGAGACTCAGTGAGCCTGTGATAAAACTGACACACTTCACACTTTGTAAAGGGCAGAGCCGCTCTGAAGACAACACGGCAATAGCAGAAACCACAAGAATCGATGTGTGAGTGCCAGGGTCTGGGGTGCACCCAACAACCACCTGGCATTGTGGTCCACTCCCCAGAAGAGGCAAAATAACTGGGGCAAAATGGCTTTTGGAAAAGAATGTCAACAATTACTAGTGCTGGGCATGAAAGCAAACATCAAGTACATGGTCAAAAAGAGCGATGGGTTTCAACCATAAAACAAGCTTTTCCAGACACCTGCAATGCCCTGTTCAGTGAGTGGCAGTCCCAAGTACGGAGTCTGAAGGACTCAGGAAATCATCCTCAAATGTAAAAACCACTCGCGGAGAATGCTGACAGCATGCCGATCTGTCTGTTCGCCGTCTCCTAGCATACCCACGTTTTGCTCGGTTTAAATACAAACCCACTCCAGAGCGTGTGCCCGGCACAGCCAGTTGGCGCTGAGCACACCCCACCGTCTGTGAGCAGCCGGGTGAGAGCAGGAGACTCCAGCCCAGCTGCCACTGAGTGGGGAAACGACCGTCCACTTTTATTTCTCACATTTTACTTTCTCTACTTGAATCTTTTCCAGTGAGCACATAATTTAAAAAATCCAAGTAAGTGGTTACACAAATAAAATGGATTTGTCCCCCCAACACCCCTCCCACCTGGGCTGCTGCTCAGCCCTCCCTAGCCAAGGGGAGGGGCACACACGGCGAGCAGCATGGTTCTCTGACACCCAAGCAGGCACATTACCAGCTTTATTCTTCGCAAGTTTTTTGCTGCTTGCAGTTCCAGATCCATAGGTCACACCATCAATGGTCACCGAGGCACCAAAAGGCTCACTTGGGTTCTCTTAAAATTAAAATTACTGTTTTAAACACACTTGCCAAGACATTACAAGTGTACACACACGCATACACACAATCTGCTCACACCAACAGACAAGGTGGGGTCAAGGCTGCTGCTGGAAGGCAGAGGCCGGGAAGCTCTGAGGCATGGAGATGGAGCCGAGGGAGAGGCAGCAGGCAGAGACCAGGAAAATCAAAGGAAACGGGGGACCATGGAATAGGGAGCTGGAGGGGAAACAGGAGGCCAGAGGGCACCAGGGACAGGGACCAATGTCTGAGAAAGACGGACAGAGGACTGTGAGGGGTAGGGATGCACAGATGTTGTGAGCCAAAGAAACAACAAGGAAAATGAGGAGAAACGCCTAGGTTCTGGCTTCCAAGGGGAGGAGAAACTGGATTCCACAAAGGTGTGATGAGGACAACCACAGAGACAGCAAGTGGGAAGGGCAGGCCTAGGGCGACTGGGAGACACAGGAGGAAGGCCTTCCTCAGAGCAAGGCAGCCGGGGCTAGACAAGAGGAAGGCAGTGTGGAAAGCAGAGGATTCAGCCTCCGACAGGACCCGTTCCGTGAAAATGACCCACCGCCTACCTGCAACACGCTTCTCCTTGCCCTTCCCTTTCATCCCTTTCCCAAAAGAGTGGGGCCAATGGTCAGCTCCCGCCTCCCCAGCCGTGACCAAAGTGACGCATGTGACTGTTCATGACAGAGATGGGGAAGGTCAAACTTACCACATTCAAAGAAATTATACACGGGGCGGACCTTGAGGACACGCTGCATATACTCGTGCAGGATGCAGACCTCTGATTTCCCATTGGGGTTAATGACAAACTCTGTGACAAGAAAGACCACCTCAGCAACAGCATTAAGACCCACCACAAGCTAGCACTCAGGACCTGACACCATGCAAGTTACGGAGTCACTGAATCAGGGGCTCACCACCATGAATGCGGTGGACCTCTGCATTCAAAGGACAAACACAAGCTTGGAATTCAATGCAACTCACACACAAAGCATACATTCTAAGAACATGAAATGAAAAATAATAGTACAACCAGTCTGCCAATGTTAAAATTTACCAGCCTCACTCACCTTTCTTTGTGGGTGCATCTTGCACAGATAGAGTGATGAGCTTCTGATTGGCTGGCAGGATGGGCCTCTCGGACTCAGCCTGTTTGCGTTTCATCTCTCTGTTGAACTGTCGCCGCTCAGCCCAAGTCCTGAATTTCTTCACAGTAACTTGCTCGAAGTCAAAGCGCTTCTCCAGGTAGTTCCGAAACTCCTCAAGATCTGAATGAGGTTTACCAGAGGATGAGATTACTCATCTTCAATGTAAGAGTCATGCTTCCTCTGCCCAGTGAGTGCGACAGTGACAGGCCCCCTTCCTCAGGAACAGTGCCCCACACCTCCCTCCTAGCTCTTCTAGGACCCCTCACACGCAGGAGTTATGAGACAGGCAGGGCAGCAAGATACAATCGGAAATCCTGAACATGCAAAGTCCTCTCTTTGAAAAACATTCAGCAGGTGGGCTCAAACAGCCTGCCCTGCAGCGAAGAGACAACTACTACTCAAATGGGCAGAACTAAGCTCAAAGACACAGGAGAGAGAATGAGAAACACCCACACACATCCTCAAAGCAACTGTGACTTGAGAAGAGGGAAATGTCCACATAACAGTGGCAGAGGTCCCCAGCGCTGCCTCCACGGATTGAAAAAGCTCACTCTGAGCACCTAGAGCTCAAGACTCCCGAGGATCAGGGAGACGGGCCTTTCCAACTAGACAGGAGTGGACAGGGGTCCCTAGCACAGTCCCTTCCTCACAAACAGGAGGAACAAATGGCCTTCAGCAGGAGGAAGGAGACCACAGGGAAGGCGTGGAATGCAGCATGCCCGCAGACAGGTCCTGGCCAGCAAGGGGGAAGACAGTTCACTGCGGAAACTTACCAACCGATTCGTCTTTGCACACCTCGACTTTGGCCTTCACCTGCCCCAGGGCCCCAGGGGCAGCCTCGGCCCCCAGCGGGTCCTTCTCATCTGGGGGCCCTGGGTCGGCCCCCACAGTGTCAGGCTCTTCCAGGGGGAACTCCAGCTCTGCAGATCGGCTCAGCGGCTTGACAAGGGACACCTCCCCACTTGGGGTAAGCTCGCTGTTCTGCTCTCTCTCCTCATTGTCCTTCATTTTCTTGTAATGTAGACAAGGGATGCTACTCAGAGGAGGGTCATGTTTCTGTGGATAGTGAAATTGCAACAAGATTACAAGGATGACCCTGAAAGTCTGAATAACCGATGCCTTTCACCTGCCACTACTTGGCTATGATATAGTTGTGTGCAGACAAGCATATTTGGTCTGTGAACTTACAAGACTAAATTCACGACTGGCGCGCCCCCTACCCGTATGCTTCCCGTTCCCAAGAAGTACGGCCTGGACCAGGTGACCACCCGGGACTCTCTGTGTAGGTACACGGGGACTCCGGAGTTATGGAATGTCATGATCCACCCGTCGGGCAATGGTTCCGTAGGTGGGCGGCCACGACCTGCACAGAAGACAAGGACATCCTACAATCTCTTGAAAACACTTAGAATTGTCGGGATGTTTAAAAATTATGACATATGGCAGATAAAAACTTAGAAGTTGGCCAAATATTGAAAAGAACCCCTAAGGACTAGGGCAGTAGGGGAGTGGCCCACCCCTTCTACCAGAGAGCCTATCCCAGCCCCACCTGTAGCTCAGTGCCTGCTGCTCGGCACCTCTTGCACTCCAAACTGTGCTCAGTACTGGTGTCCTTGTTTCCCGGGGTCTAACCCAGAGAATCCAAGTCCCTCTGTGACAGCAGGAAGCTGTCCACCCTGCTCAATGCTGGAATCCTGGGCCTAGAACAACATATGGTGCATGAAGGAGCCTGGAACGGGGTTCTGCAAGACACAAGTCCTAGCCTCAGCTGCTGCCTCCCCAGCTAGTGAGCACCATGTACACTCCACTCCTCACCTGCCTGCCATGGCCACGGCTCAGACAACCCAGGAGCTGGGTACGCTTTGCTAATAAATTGCATGTCTGTCAACCACTGCTCCGTGACCAGCTGACAAGTCTGCACTGGACCTGAGCTGCACACTCTCACTAGCATACGGAAACACTGCTGCAAATTAATAAATTCTAAATCAGTTTTAACACACTATCTCAACTCCTTCCTCACTTTACAGGCAGTCATAAAAAAAAGCTCAAAACTTGTTATCCACTTAATACCTGCTGCTCACAGGCCTGGTTGCTGGGAAAAGCACAAGGCAAAGATTTAACTAAGACTTAATTTTCTTGCAGATACTGGAGCAAGTTAAAAACTTAAAACAAAGGAAAAAAGCAAGCGAAGTCTAAAAGAAAATATACATGGGGCTGGCCCGGTGGTGAAGCGGTTAAGTTCACACGTTCCACTTCAGCGGCCAGGGGTTCGCAGGTTTGGATCCCGGGTGCGGACCTACGCACTGCTGTCAAGCCATGCTGGGGTAGGCATCCCACGTAAAATAGAGGAAAATGGGCACAGGTGTTACCTCAGGGCCAGTCTTCCTCAGCAGAAAAAAGAGGAGCATTGGTGGCAGATGTTAGCTCAGGGCTAATCTTCCTCAAAAAAAGTTAAATAAAAAATAAATACATAGTGACAAAAAAGGCACCAATGACTCTCAAGGAAAAGGGAATGGCACCCCAGTGCCAGGTCCCCACCCAGCATCACTGACCCCAGGCCTAACACACACACATGGCTGACACTGGCCAATGGCTGGTGTCAGGACAGCCCCCAGGAAGGAGTGCTGCACAGACTCCATCAGGCACTCTCACCGGGTGCTAGGGCCAACACGGAGCCACCTTACACCAGCTTTGGGCTAAGGCAGGAGAAGGAGAACGAAACAAAATAAGAGCCAAGCACAACACAGGACACAAGTGCATCTGGGCCACTCATTTGAGACAATGAGCAGTCACAAAGTGGACCCGGCCACCAGTAGAACTCCCATGCAGCCCACAGGGAGTCTGTGAGCATAAGGCTCACACTGCAGCTCCTGGGAGGGAGGCAGCACTGCCGGGCAGCCTGCCAGGCAGCTAAGTGGAAGAGGAGGCTACAGAAAGGCACAGCAGTGCCGCTGCAGGCACCTGAAGTCATAGCCAGGCACACTGCTACGCTGGGGGCTGCTCAGGACGTTCTCAGCTCATCTGCTCAGAGTGAGACTGCTGAAGCTACACAGAGAGCACAAAGTTAAACTTCCAGAGGCACCGAGGGAAAGACTGCCCCCACTTCCCAGAAGCTGAGGCCCCAGGTTCATCTCCGTCTGCAACCAGTGAACCCAACACCTGTCCTGTTCTAACACTAGCTGACATGGGCAGACACGTGACACCCAGCATGGCTGACATACCTGTTCTGCAGCCAGAGGAGACCACACACCACCTGCCCCTCGATTTCCCCCTGTGATGCCTTACCACTTTCTGCACCTTGGCCCTCAGCCGAAGGTGTCACCTGTGTACCCAAGTCCCCACGTCTCTTCAGCCCCTCTTCACTGCCCAAGTGCCCAGCCTGACATCTCACCTGGACACTCAAAGGCATCTCCCGGCCAGGAGAGATAGAAACTGACACCAACTCCTCTCAGACCAGCATCGCATTGGTGAAGTCACTACACAGGCACAACTCTAGGCACCTCTCGACTACTCTCCCCATTGTCCCCAAGCCCAAGTGCAAATCCCACTGCCTGCACCTTTGGCACACCTCTACCTGTACCCAGGAGCTCCCACCCTATCCACCCGAAGTGTATGCACCAGCCATGCTGAGGCCACAGGAGCTGTGCTTTTAGACAAAAATTGTGTACCAACATCTGCCTGCTTCTAGCGGCTTGCCCTGACACTCAGCATGGAATCCAGAACCCAGACCACGACCATCATCCGCCACGGGGGCTGAGCACCCACCTCTGGCCTCAGCCTCCACACCCACTGGCTGCCAGTCTCCCAGCACACACCAACGTCCCCTCCTCAGAGGTCCCTTCCCTGCTCCTCCGCACAACACCAGCCACTGCGTGGCTCCCACAGCACACACCAGGATCGGCACCTGGGCCGCTGCATCGGGTGCATCCTGCAGCCTGTCCTCCCTTCGCCACACGTGACTACCGTGCCCTAAAACACAAGCCCGCTGCCCAGACCGCCCGGCGCCCTGGGGCTCTCCACTTGCACTTCTGCTGCCCTGGGGACATGCAGCGCCTCTGACTTGGCGACTTACTTTTGAGTACTGTTTTAATCTTGGTCATCATTGGCTGCACGCTTGTCTCTCCATCAGACGGATGGTCGCTGTCTCCTCCGTATTTCTCCTCCATTCGTCTCTTTTTGGGAGCACAAAGGCCCTCTTCCAGCAGAGCATCAACATCGTTGTCAAAATCATCCTGCAAAACATGCTGTTCAGACCCCATGGCCCCCGGCGCCCGCGTTCCTGCACCATGGGCAAGCTTAACAGCATTTGTGAGAATGGACACAGAAACAAGGCACTGTCAAGGGGGCCTAGGTGTGCCTTTATGGTACGTGATCATCTCAACGACGAACGGGAAAACACCAACAACAGAAACCAACACGCTTGGTCCGGTGCACACCCCACCAGGGAGCCTTCTCAGCAGCACCTTCCAACTCAGCTCAGGTCAGGTAACGGGGACAAGGTCAACCTGTCGGCTAAACTTTTCATTAGGAAAGTTTAAAAATCGGGACTCTTTAGAGCTTTCTCTTTTCCACCTTAACATTATTCCTCCTCATCTGGGTTGTATCTTTTTTCTCTGCAATATCAGCTTTCAAAAGATGTTGCCATTCCCAAACACTTCTCTTTGGGATTTGCCAAGAACACCCCAAAGGAGGGGCTGCTGACATACCTCATAGGAGAAATTCAAGGCCTCTTCATCCACTCTGTCTCTCTGCACGATGGCTTTAGCCGTGAACCCGCCTGCTCCTTCTTCATCTAGCTCCAAATTGTCAGTAAAATCTTCTACCTCATCCAGCACTGCATACTCCACTCTCTTTTCCTGCTCCAGCTCATTCTCCTCATCCTTCTTATCAGCACTCTCACCCCCTACACTGATCCCATTACCAACACTCCCGCCAAAGGGACAAGCATGCACGTCTCCACTGACAGGGCTAAGGGCCCGACCGCACTCTGCACGAGCGTCGCGCTCCACTCCTGTGTACAGCACCTTCCTGTCCTTACTCCTGCAGCTCTCGGTAAAGCTCACACTAATCTTTACATCCTTAAGCAACTTAAGGTCAGGGGAGAACTTCCGGACCGCAGGTGCGTGCCGGGCGGTGCGCGGGCTGTGGCCACTACAGTTCGGGTCTATGAGGAGGCGGGCCTTAGAGAAGGATCCTTTGGAGAGAAGAGAAGCTCCGTAGAAGTTGAGCGAGTCCTCAGCAGGGGGTTCGGCCTGTCCATCACCACCAGAGCCAACGTCCATTACCTCTGCATCACTGGACGTTTGCAGGGGAGGTGGTGGAGACTGTTCACGGGGCAGCGCTTGGAGGGGGCAAGCTCGGTTCTCCATCACCACTTCTCCTGCGGGCTCACGCGGGAGAGGAGAGGGACTCTCATATGTCTCCATAGTAAAAGCGTTAAGACTATTTTAAAGACCAGAGTTTTAAAAGACCTTACATAAATCTATACAGCTAACATGCACAAGTCCGTCGAGACCCGGGTGCCGTCCTGCCCGCGCTGCACACGCTGGCGGCTTAGTCAAGCTGGCCACATTGCTCTTTTCATTAATGTAGACAGCTTTTAGAACCACTGCCTCAATTATTGGAAATCACAATGCACTCAGCTTAAATGACTGACGACTAAGCGAGTCTGTCTTCATGCCAAAGTGGCACCTTTCTTCTTCCACCTGCAAAGAGATTTAAAAACATCATCACAAAATGACAGAAACCTTCAACTTCCCTGGTACAAAGAGCCAAGTGCTATTAACGGTATAGTAAAGAACTTAAAATAATACTGCCTAAGAGAACCTTTCAGGTTTCAAAACAAACTGACTTTACTTTTTTTCTTGAGAACCTGAGTTACAATTTAAGCCCAGAGTTAAATATCTTATTAACTGTCCACTGTAATTCCTACTTCAGAAACACAAAACGAGTATTATCTTACGGTTCAAAGGGATTAAACAAAAAAAAGCCACACTAAACATCACCGCAGCATTTCCCTAACTCAGTTTATCAGGTAAGCAAGCACACGGTGCAGGGCTGCCCTTTCCAGAACACACAAAAGGTGTGCGGTCTCCCTCTGGCCATCAGAGCAACAGCAATCCACTCACCTGCTAGGGCTGGGTCAGTCAGAGGGGAGCGCCACACCCCTGGCTCAACTCTGCGGCACCAGGGCCTAGAGGTACGGCCCGGCACTCTGCAATCCCGGACCCCAGAGCTCTCCTGGGCCCACAAGGTGGGACGTGGATAGGGACAGTGATGCTGTGTGATAAGATCGCCAGAGGTGGCATGGTTCTGTTCCCAGAAGAGGAGGGGGTAGTGGCTGTGGGGAAGGGAGCCTGGCCAGGGTTGGTGGGGGGAGCTGCAGGAGACAGCTGGAACCAAGGCACAGGGAGCCCTGGGTGTCATTTGGAGCCTGGCTCCATACTGGGGGCAATAAGGAGCCACGGAGGGTGAAGTGACTCTCATGCCATAGTTAGTCACTATTTGAGGAAGAAGACTGATAGCTATGCTAGGCACAGTGCCTGCACCCAAGGCACAGGGGCCAATCCTCAAGACCAAAAGGCAAAAGTGGGAAAGGGGCTCTGGTGACAAGGCTGGAGCCCTCGAGAACGGCGAAAACACAGAACTAAGCGCACTGCTGACCAGGCAGAGGTGGGAGAACAGACAAGAGGGAACTGAAGGGGAATGAGGCTTCTCCCCTGGAGGTACACACGTGTTCCAGCATCCAGGCAGGAGCCCGCAGAGGAGAATGGAAGGAGCCTCCAGGCAGACCTGTCTGACAGGTGCTGAGGCCACAGCTTTGGAACTGTGACTGGCCTAGAAACAGGGGGCCAGAACGTATGAGTGAGGCAGGAGTTGCCAAACGACAGGAGAGAGGCCATCCAGAGAGGAAATACAGACCAAGAGGGCTGAGAACACAACTCTGAGAAGCTTTACTCTAGAGGAAGCACAACAAAAGGGATGATGTGTGGCTCAGAAGGCAGGTCAGAAGAGCAATCCGAAAACCCGGAGGTCTGCAGAAGGGCCGGGCATCAGAGCAGGAGAAGCACATGTAGACACACGCACGCACACGCATACATCTACACTCCCACACCATGCAGACACACACATGAACATGCCGCACATGTGGGTGCACATATGCACATGCACGCCCACGCCCACATGGGGCAGGCTGACTGGTAGCATGAACAGGAGAGAGCAGACCCCACACATTTAAGAAGTTTACAGGGAAGGGACAGAGCGTGGTGGTTGTACTTTAATGGAGACACAAATAAAAACCAGAGACTTGTTTAGATTTAATTAATTCATTCGACAAATATTCACTGACCATCTACTCTGAGGGCGGCACTACCATGACCAAGCAACAAGGTCCCCACCCCCTGGACAAAGTTGGAAAGGCAATGACCACTGTGCTGTCACTCTATTTCCTAGATTCTAAGGTGTCCTTTCATTTCTGAATTCAATGGGAATTTAACACAATACTTCCTCCAAAGGTGTGCCCATCAAAAGTGCTTAGGATCAAGGAAATACAGCATGGAGACAATGAGACCCAGACCTGCAGTACACGCTGAGGAGGCTGCAGCAGACGGGCACAAGGAACACTCAATGAAGCAAGGCCAGTCTCCTGGCAACCAAGAAAGATCATCTCAGAGAAGGACAGACAGGTCACACGCCCAGTGCTACAGAACACAAAGAAGACCAGGACCAAACCCCTCAGCGCCCGGCAGGTTTGCAGAGACCCTAATGAGGGCCAATCTACGATCCTGGAGACCGAAAAGCAAACATGAAGACAAGTGAGGAGATGGGAGGACTGAAGACAAATGTTGGTACAGGATATTAAAAGGTTAAAAAGCAGCCAGCGTAGAGGCACAAAGCACAGACACTAACAATAATAACTGACGAAAGGGACCTGGAAGAAGGGCGCAGGGCGGGGTCAGGGGTCGTGAGAGGGACAGTGCGCTCCTAGGAGGTCAGGAAAGCCTGCCCAGGCCCAGGGGCAGCAGTTCAAGGCTCAGGACTCTGCAGTAGGGCAGTTTCGGGCAAGTTACTTACTGTTCCTCTGTAAGCTTTCTCTATCCACTCAACAGGTGTGTGCCGAACGCCTTCCACGTGGCACACACCATTCTAGATGCTGAGGACACACAACAGAGAAAGCCCTTCTCCACAGAGCTCACACCTCAGCAGGACAGAGGCACAAGTAACGACTAAGAACAGCTCAAAGTGTTCAAGAAAAAACAAAGCAGAGAGTTGGGGAAGAGGAGGCAGCTTCAGAAGGGTGGTCAGCGAATGCAGAAGAGAGCGAGCCAGGTGCATAGTGGGGGTAGGGGCAGGGACATTCCAGGTGACACAGAGAAGAGCAAAGGCCCTGGGGTGGGAGTGTGGGTTAGCCAGGGAGAGCAGTGTGTGGAGGGGCAGTCAGAAGAGGCCAGGTCAGTGAGGAAGAGCAAGACCAGGACTTTGGCTCTTATCTGAAGAGGCACAAGCCACTGGACAGCAGAGTCCAAGCAGTGAGGTCACATGACCCAACGACAACAGCGGCAGCCAACCCTCAGCCAGGCCCTGCACTTTATGCATTTTTAGTCACTAGTTCTCACACAGCACTGTGAGAGAAAGGTTAAGGACAGAAAAGTTAAGCAACTTACTCAAGGTCACACAGCTAGAACGTGGTGGAGCTGCTTTATGACCCAGGCAAGCTGGCTCCAGTCTGTACTGCCTTGGTTTTACACTATCTTGCAGTTTAAAAGAACCACTGTGTGTCTAGAAAAACTACATATTGGGGGCGAGGGGAGGAGGGGAGAAACAGGACGAGAACAAAGAGGAATTAAGAGGCTCACCGGGCGGCTCCAACCAACGTTAAGCTGGAGGTGGTGAGAAATGGTCCTGAGGGTTGCAGAAAGGCCTGAGAGAGAGGAATCCAGGAGACTTCAAACTCAAGCACAGAGACGTCGTGTGCTGAGGTGGTAAAGGTAACATGGGGAGTGTTTTGGGGTGGGTGAAGATCGGGGTTTGGTTTGGACACCGCTACTTAGCATCAAAGTAACACAGGGAGATGTGGAAGAGGCAGGGAGAAACGTGAGGCTGTAGCTGAGAAGGCAGGCCAGGGCTGGAGAGGGAGAGGGAGATGTCAAGCAGCAATGACGGCACTAAAGCCAGGAGGCTAGAGGAGACCACCGAGGAGGGAAGGGCAGCTAGGAGAGAGGCCAAGACGGGACAAACCAGGCAGATGCACATTTCCTGCCTGAGGGCACAGCTGGGCTGCAGAACCGCCCTGGAAGCACCCTACACAGCGCCTGGCACACAGGGCTCCAAGGGGGCTCTCGGCCGCCAGCCTCACCATGCTTCTGCTGAGTGAGCACAGGATGCCAACTGGACCGTGAGCCAGCAGCAGACTCGCAGCAGGCTCCCTGGGATCCCCGGCCCAGGGCAAGACCCACACGCCTGGACAGCACCCTTCGTTGGAGTCCACTCGCTGGGCTGGCATCAGGCACCGGCCGGCTGTGATGGTCCAGTGCTGTGGCTGCTGCCTTTCGGTCAAACCTCTCATGCTGCAGCCTCCCGCCCAACCCAGCGGCAGTATGACCTCATCCATTCCTTTTGTCATCCTCCAAGGGGCCTCACATTCTGCACCCCAAGTGGCCATTCACTCTCTTTGGCGAATGACAGCCTGCGGTGGGGTTTGGGTCACTCCACCCGTGGCCCGGTGACGGGAAACAGGGTCCTCGCCTAGTGGTTGGCCTCACACAGTCAACAGCCTTAGACAAGACTGTCGTGCATCGGGGAACAAGGGACATGCAAGCATGCAAAACGGCAAGCCCAATTCCTACCACAAGCACCGCAAGTCCGCTGGTGACACTTGACAGGTATCACTGTCAACAGGTTGCCACCTCCCATTTATTTCTACTGCGCTCATGGTTACAATAAAGCCACACTCCGATCGTCTGCGCGACACTCAATCCACGAGCATCTGGTGGCAGAAAAGACTTGGGCGACTTCACAGATTCCCCAAACTGTGCTCCCGGAGGCTGCCGGGCGAGCGGCCCTGCTCGTACCTTTCCCGCCTGAAGGCGACGCCACGCTTCGGGCCCGCGGGGCGCGGGCCTCTCTCACCCGGCTGCTCCCGGGGCCCGCCCGCCCGCCGCGCTCTCGAGGCCCGCGGCCATGATGCCTCACAAAGGCCGGCGCTCCGCGCGCCGCGGCCGCAGAGAAGGGAGGGAGGGAGAGAGGCGGGAAGGGCGCCCTCGCGCGGCCCCCACGCCCGCCCGCCGCCCGCGGGGCGCCCCTCGCGCCCCGCACCTACCTCCGGCGCCCGCGGCCTGCCCGAGCCGCCACAG